>NC_091471.1:101921563-102221901 GCF_036971445.1 Narcine bancroftii | reverse complement strand
GATATTGCATCAAGAAAAGAATACTCCCAGGCCTTCTGCAACATTTCCACCTCCTCTACATCCCCTATCCCTCCAATCCCCAGAGTCTGCAGCCTCTAACTATTAATTTGTTTGAAATTAGGAACAGTTTCATGTTTTTAGCTCACTATTAAGAATTGATTCTATTTTTTTTAAATAAACCAGCAACTGGATTTACAATACCTAAAAAGTAGAAAAAAAGATAAATTTGTGGGTTATAGGAAACAGGAGAATGCTGGGTAGCCCCACAATAACACAGGCTGACACAATGAGCCAAACAACTTCCTTCTTAAATGTATGATCTTGTGATATTCCTCCAACTCACTTCACATGAAACTATGTAGCCCAGCTTCCTACCGAGCAAATAGCATCATCCAGTTCACGGTCTCACACATAATCCAAAATGATACTTCAACGTAGTACAAAGAGAATGCTGCACGTCCATCTCTAAGTTCATTTGGAAATAAACAGATCATTGAATTAATGAGAATGAGAAATCAATTTATATATAAATGGAATTTGAAATTGTTGTGTAAGTATAATTCACCAATTTTGATACATTTGATGGAAATATGGAATAGGATAAATGAAGAAATAGGTACTGATGGTAAGTTTCTAGGAAGACACCTTTTTAGAATAAACTTTTTCCATTTATGGTTAATAATCAACTTTTGAAAATATGGATCAAAAAAGAATTAAAATTGTTCAGGATTGTTATGAGGAAGATTATTTTATTTCTTTTCAAAGAATGAAGGAGAAATATGAAATGCCATCAAATACTCTTTTTTTGTTATTATCAAATTCTTTTCTTTTCTTTGGCTTGACTTCGCGGACGAAGATTTATGGAGGGGGTAAAAAGTCCACATCAGCTGCAGGCTCGTTTGTGGCTGACCAGTCCGATGCGGGACAGGCAGACACGATTGCAGCGGTTGCAAGGGAAAATTGGTTGGTTGGGGTTGGGTGTTGGGTTTTTCCTCCTTTGCCTTTTGTCAGTGAGGTGGGCTCTGCGGTCTTCTTCAAAGGAGGCTGCTGCCCGCCAAACTGTGAGGCGCCAAGATGCACGGTTTGAGGCGTTATCAGCCCACTGGCGGTGGTCAATGTGGCAGGCACCAAGAGATTATCAAATTAGAGCTCTGTTATTGGATCATTTTGGGAATACGTTAAGGTTACCTAGTGTAATGGAGAATTTATACCATGCTTTTGCTTATGCAAGGCTGAGTATCAATAACCTACTTTGAGAATAATGTAAGAATCAGTAGACATAAGCTAAATTCCACCATGGGGCCCAGAGATGCAGTTATCTGACAAAAAGACATCTGGTACCAAGAACGTTTAATCTTCCTGCTTGTTAGCCAGTTGCTGACTTTTGAGATTGATGGGATTGTTGGTCGCAGACTGTCAGGCGAGACCTTGCAGCTAAATAAATCATTGTATTCAAAGTGATAAGCTAGAAAGTTGTGGTATTTGATAGAAGCCTAGGCGAGCTCGGTTATCTTTTTTTTGTGCAGGGAATAAGTGCTTGAGTCAGCAATTTTTGGGTAATATAAGCCATGGTCCCACTGCTGAAGTTTCAGACTCTCTGAGGGGTGGAAACATCTCTCAGCAAGAAGGAGAACTTCTAGAGTCCAACCAACATCCCGGTCGGGGGAGGTGGAGAAGCTGCTACCGGCACCCCGACAACCTACTACAAATGTGCGGTCGCTGCCTTGCTTCGGCAATTGGGACCAGTCCAGGCGTTGATAAGTATAATTTGGAAGGGCTTGCATATTGTAGTTTGAAATCAGTTTTAGATTTAGTAATAAAGATTTGTATAAACTGAAGTGCTCTCGGCGTGTGTCTCTGCTTCCTTTCGGTAGCTCAAACACTGTGACCAATCTAAAACGAACAAAGTGAGAGGTACAAGTTTATTCAGGACACCTAGACAGACTAAATTTGAAATTTTAATTATGGAAGGCAGGAAAAAAAGATTTATATCTGAAATATATACATTACTGTGAGCATATATTACAGCATAAAATGCCTAAACTAGATATACAAAAAATCAGGTTAAAATGGGAAAAAAGAATTAAGAATAGAAATTAGTCAAGAGGACTGGAGACATTTGAGCAAAGATAGTATGACAAAAATTGTGAATGTAAGATGTAGACTGGTTCATTATAATTTGATACATCAATTATATTTAACTCCCGAGAAATTAAAGAAATATAATTTACTTTCCACAGATTTATGATTTAGATGTCAGAAAGAAACAGGAACATTTTTTTTTACATTCTACATGGCTTTGTGATAAAGTAAAATCTTTCTGGACGGAATTTAAGGAACTTTTATAAAATCTTCTTAAAGTTAAACTTCAATATTTTTGTTAAGTAATATTAAAAAGATTTGTTTGGAGTTAAGATTAAATAAATTTCAAATAGCATTTTTGAGATTAGCATTAGCAGTAGCAAGAAAATGTATTGCGATTACTTGGTAAAATGATATAGATTTGAATTTACATAGATGGCAGATAGAATTGAGATCTTGTATACCATTGGAAAAAAACCCATAATTTACAAGATAATTATCTTTTTTATCGGAAAGTTTGGACTCCTTATTAAAATTTTGATTACTTCAACCTTGTTATGGTGGATGCACCTTAGTCCACGTTAACTGTCTATGTTATTGTAGTTTACATCTTTTTTCTCATTTTCTTTTCTTTTTATATTTTTTGTGTAGATAGATTGTAGTTTAGGGGTGGAATCAGGTAAGGGGTATGTAAGGGGGAGGGTTACATTGATTAAAGGGTGGGATAGTGGGATTTTTGTTTCTTTTTGGATTATACACCATGTATATTTACTAATATTACATATTATGTACTAATCATTTTATTAATTGGATGGTATCATGGTTTTAAAATTTTAAATAAAATATTAAAGAAAGGAAATAAACAAAACTTTTTGGCCAGATGATATGCATGGAGTACTGCTAATATCTCAGCCAAATATTCCTCCTTAAACTGTCAAAAAGATTCAGTCATCTCATTTCTTTCACATGACACACAGCGATATGAAATAGTGCTATAAAAATGCAAGTTGTTTATTGCCTGCTGCCACACTGGGAAGAATTTGAATAGCACTTGCACAAAAGCAGAGTGTTGAATCTGGTCATCACCAATATAACAACAGCTTGAAATGTTTAAATTGCGAACTGGCCAGCTGTGCATTGAGCGTTATCTGCTCACATTTTAAATCTTCTAGCATGAAATATTTTTAAAATTCATTTTTCAATTCAACTGAGTGGAAACAGGAAGGAAGAAGTCCTGGCTTTGTCAAGACCAAGTAAACATTTTTTGCAAGAAATCATGTTCAGGGCAAGGATTTCAATTTCTCAAACAAAATTATATAAAAGTTAAGTTAATCCAAATACTGAAAATGTGAGTGCAAAATGCAATGTGTGCTTTGGTTTGATAGCTTCATTTCTAAAATGGCATGTCTAAAACATTGTCCAGCCCTGCAAGTCTTTGCAATACCCGTATTCCTCCAATTCTGACCCCACTTTTAATCCTGGGAACATCATGAAGAAGTCACGCCAATAGCTATATTTTGTTAAGAGTTTGAGGAGATTTGGTATATATTTTAAATTTAGACATACAGCACAGTAACAGGCCATTTTGGCCTACTAGTCCATGTCACACAATTACATCCTATTAACCTACAACCCCCCCCAGTACATTTTGAACATAGGCCACAAAATTTGCAAATTTCTACAGATGCACCATGGAAAGCATTCTGACTGGTTGCATCACTGTCTGGTATGGAAGTGCCATTGCACAGGACAGGAAAAGGCTACAGTGGGTTGTAAACACAGACAGTGCCATCAGGACATTTATCTTCACTCCATTAAGGACACTTTAAGAGATATTAGCAGTACTCCATGCACATCATCTGGCCAAAAAACTTTTGTTTATTTCCTTTCTTTAATATTTTATTTAAAATTTTAAAACCATGATACCATCCAATTAATAAAACGATTAGTACTAATATGTAATATTAGTAAATATACTTGGTGTATAATCCAAAAAGAAACAAAAATCCCACTATCTTTTAATCAATGTAACCGTCCCCCCTTACATACCCCTTACCTGATTCAAGAAACAGATAATATTCTGAAAGACCCTCACCAGCTGGGCCATTCCCTTTTCTTACTGCAACCTCAGGAAGGAGGTACAGGAGCCTGAGGACACATACTCAACGTTTCAAAAACAGCTTCATCCTCTCTACCATCAGATTACTGAACAGACAATGAATCTATGGATACCACCTCACATTTTTCTCTCGTCCGATTTATTTATTTTTAAAAATCTTGTACTTACGAAATTGTAATTTATAGTAATTTTGCATAATACTGCTGCCACAAAACAACAACTTTTATGACAATAAACCTGATTCTGATTATTTTATGACACTGATATGATGTCTTTGTGCATTACAGATGTAAGTTGTTTTTCACAGTGAGTCACGCTGACGTGCTCCTGCAGCTGCAGTATTGTGTGATTGGTTCCCAATCAATATTGCTTCCCATCAGCCCAGATGTTCATGGTGGGGGATTTGGCAAAGGTAATCCACCTGAAATCCAAGAGGTGATATTTTTGCTCTTGTTGGCAATAATCATTAACTGTTACTGGTTTAACTGGAATATTATTAATCATATCAGCCTGACTGAATTTTGACTGGGTTTATTGAGTTTTCTGGGGTTTTACAATGATATGAAATCAGCTTTTTAATAAATCTATAATTACTTAATTATATCAGAATTATCACAAAATAAAAATATAAACACTAAACTAAAATAAATTTTGGTGACTTTTTGCAGTACACCTGCTGGTAGGACTGCAATGTTGGTGGATTGTTTGAAAACTTGGTCAAAAAGGAAGTTGACAGAAGTCCCTTAAGGAAAAGGAGAGTAGGAGCAGTGAAATTTGGAAAAAATGTTCCAAAATTATTTCTCAGAAAGCCAGAGTATGGATGGGCAAACAAAAGAGATCTTTCCATGAAAGGAGAAATCAGAATCTAATGTATCGGAGCATAAAGAATGAGAAGCTGGAGTAGGCTATCTGGTCTCCTCTGCCATTCAATAACATCCTGGCTGATCTTTCATAAGGCTTGGGATTAGATAAGTTTCAGCTTGCTTTTGTAAATTTAGCTTTATCCGTAGCGAAAAAATGTATTGCTAGTACGTGGAAAGATACAAATATGATTGATATTAATAGATGGCATAATGAGATGAAATATGGTTTAATAATGGAAAAAACTACTCGCGTGATAATTATAATTTTTTTATTAATATATGGTTGTTATATTCAGAATATTTACATTTCAATTTACATTGATTAGATCTTAATATGTATATTTAATTTTTCTTTAATTTTTTCTTTCTTTATGGCTCTCCTGAGGAGAGTCGGCTGAAGGGGGGGGTTTCTTTTTTTTATATATATAAAGTAACATTCATGTTTATGGTTAATTGTTGTATATGTCATATATTATTTGTTTTTTGAACGAATAAATAAAGTTAAAAAAAAGAGTAGAGATATGTGGATAACAATCTATTCATTTGGTCAACCAAAATGTCAGAAAGGTGACCACATAATTTAGGTTGAAACTTTGGTGCAGGGTGCTGAATATGCTAATTTTTCAATGATATATTAAACATGCCATTTCAACATTCTCATGGGATTATTAAAAAAAAACTTTTTTTGGCCAATATATTTTGCCGAGCTATCAGAAAAGCTAGGTTACTCCTGGTCTTGAAACTTGAAGATCGTACTGTTCGCAAAATGACTGTTCATTACAATTCAAAACAATTTAACACCAATCAACTGGTTTGTGAAAATTGCCAGAATTTGTGAAAACTATGACAAAGATACAAATTCTTCTTTAATAGGTGCAGGCAGCTTGAGTAGATGAAGACAGATAATGAAAGCCTCATGTTTGCAATCCCAGCAGCAGCACCCCTGATTTTAGTTAGAGCTTGTAATAACCACAATTTGTGAGGTCAAACTGTCTGGAAAAGGACAGCATCATCCCCCACCACTCCTGTATAACTCTCAATAGATCAGAAAATGGGAAAGACATTTAAAAGATTACCTCCTTCAGTCACACAAGTTGCATTATACAAAGAACTGGGGAATGAAATCTAATTTGGCAAGAGAAATACAAACTATAAAAACTGAGCTGGGTGAAGATAGAGACAAGAAAATGTGTATTTTATCATCTGACATTCATGTCCTCAATGTTTATGCTCATACAAACAAAGCATAGATGGAGACCATTTGGCCTGTCCCATCCACGAGTTCTTCAAAAGAGTAGTCAAAGTTAGTCTCCAATTTTGTACAATAATAGAGCCACCTTGCATTGTATTTTATAAATTTTGCAAAGAACTAACTAGTTAACTTCTATGGAGTGGATAAAGTTAATGAACTTTCATGCAAAACATGTACTTTTGCAATTAAGGTACTGGGTTCTCACAAAGGCTGCTGCCAAATGTAATCAGTTCTTGGCTAACAAGTACACTGAGGGGGAGTTCCTTTTAAAAGATGATAACAACAAGAGATAAAGTAATGTTTCCAAAATAATTAAACTAATTCTTTTGGATTCATAAATGAAATTATATTTAAATGTGAATGGCTTGCAAGCAATTTAATTAATTCTGGACTGTATCACACTAATACTTCCGTAAACACTGTCTGAACTAAGATAAACAACAGTCTTAAGTTAAATCAAGAGTACAAACTGTAACAGTGAAATAATATTTCCAGATAACATTAAGGCAATTAAAGAGAAGACAAGAGACTTATGTTCCCAACACAATATTTTGTTTGCTACAGAGTACATACTCGGTTCCAGAGAGTGTATTTGTTGAAATGTTCCACAAGCACCACTGTTTCATTCAGCAGTGAGCAAAATACTCAAGAGCCAATTAAACTCTGAGTCCAAGAAATTCTGTGCATGACAACCACAATTTCTGATCCAATTGGCACATCACGCAATATCTCTAGAGCAGTATAGTTCATAACCCTTTTGTTAATCTTGAATTTCAGGCCAATAATTTGTTTTTGTTTTAAAAAAATCACATTAATCACTTCTGTTGAAAAGAAAATGTTATTTTTTTGGTGTGAAATTCATTAAATGAAAACAAATATTTTGCAAATAAGCTGTACATTTCAAATTATTGGGATATTTGCAGTCAATTTTTTCATAAATCACCAATTTGTCCTTTTCTTTTGTTTAGTGCATGTCTTCATTGAATTCATCAATTCATTGGATTCGAGGGAAGCGTTTGGCTTCTCTGTCTGGACAGGAAAGGGTAAATCAGGGCAGAAACCTCATTATTTTTGAAGACTGTCCCATAACTCTCCCATTAAGTTACACAGGGGAACATTGCTCAGCCAGTGGGCACTAATTGCTTCCTCACAAGTGGTTTGAACAAAAATAACACTGGAGTCTCAACACACATATGATAATTACTGTCCACTATCTAACAATAAATGGCAAAACAAATTGCTTCTGCATACCAACTAACCCAATTTAAATCACACCTCTGACTTTTTTATTCTTGTAGCAGCAGCCATTTGGAATTAGACAGCCACTCCGACTTGCATTCCCATACTCAAAAAGATGATCATCCAACAGGTACAGATACAATTAGTTTTGTGAATTTTTCCTACTGCTTAGGGTGCAGGTGTACTATTACGCAGCATGCTGGTCTATGATGCTTTCAAGTTGCATGCTGTTGCAAAAGTGTCAGTATCAATTCTCCTCTGAGCTTGCATGCAAGATTAAATCAATAGGCAGCTAATAATCACCGACTCCACGGGATGGAAAACTATAGTTATGATGAATAGGTTCATACCATTCTACTCAAACAATTTTCACTGGAGCCAAATATTTAACAAAAGCATTTTGTAATATTATGAAAAGTATTATGAATATGATGTAATGATATTGACAACTATTGACAATGAAGTAGTAGGGAGGTAAGAGAAAATTCTTTGAACACAAAGAGTGGCTGCAACAAAGTCCAATGTATCTTTCAGTTAATCTTGGCTGTATAGGTTTCCAAGATGTTGGGAGACTGGGCCAGCTCTGTAAAAAAAATGGTTTAATCAGCACTCCTTGTGAGCCAGGAGTAGCAGGAAATGCTCTCCGCAGATTATTCAAGGAAGTGTCCACCCTTCCCCACACTCAACTGGTCTCTTGAATGTTACAAGAATAGAGGGTCTTTCAAGATCATGTAGTAATTCTACTTCAGCCTTCAAAATCAAATCGTAAGCAAATTTGAAAGGAGATATTTCTGATTATACAAGCAGAAAGCAGCCAAAATTTTTAAAGATCTGCTTAGATGGCATACCTGAAAGGCGTCTGGCTTAGAGTCAGGTTTGAAAGTAATCCTAGTGTTCAATTGCAAATGGTAGCACAGCAGTTAAATTACTAAAATGTTGTGCAGAAATCAAGCTCTCTGACCCATAGTCAAGACTTTGAATCATACAATGCCAGCTGGGAAAGGTAAATTTGAATAAGTTAATAAATTTGAAATTTATAAATAATCAGAAATATTAACCATGCATTTGGCAGATAAATAAAATAATCTAATTCACTAATGTCCTTCAGAGAAATAAATCAGCATCATTAACAGGTTTGGAGAAGAAAGGCTGAAAGAGTGCTAAACAATGTAGCAAGTCTTGAACAATAGATACCATTCAGCTATGGTTCAGAATTAGAATTTGAATTACATGTGCTTAGCATTGGCAATCACCAACTAGCAAGATTCTAACCACTTGATTTCAACAATAAATTGCCTTTTTTTTCACAACTACCTTGCATGGGAACAGCCACATAACTGATTGGGCTACATCAGCAGAACAGAGGCTGGAGATCCAACTTTTCCAGGTTCACCAGAATAATTTTACCATCGAAATGTCATGGTTTCGAAGTGTGATGGAATACTCTTCATTTGCATTGATCAATGAAACTCCTACAGCACTCAAACTCACCACATTTAATACGAAGTAGCATGCTTGATTGATGTACTTTCTACATCAGTTCAGTGCAATCATTGAATATCTGGTCACAGGGTGCGTGGCTATTAACAAGGTTTTTTTGACATCACTTCCAACTTTAACATCTTGAAGGAGAAAGCAAGGGGCAGCAGATTCATTATCTTACCCTTCAAGTCACATACCATTATCATTAGGAAATATAATACTTCTATTTCTTCATCTTTGTTGGGTCAAAATCTAGAATTCCCTACATACAAGTAACATGGGGAAAATTCTTAATTTCTTTCATAGAGTAGAACATTGTCAAAACTGTCACATATCGTCCATCCTTAATTGAACCTGAACCATGTGCATTGCTAGTGTTTTTCAGTAAAGCCTCAACAGGCAAGAATGATTGTTAAATGAGTATGAGTGAACAAATGATCTTTCACAACAGTCTTAATGTTTCAGAGGTATTATTACTGATATTATTTTTAAAAAATTTCACAATTAGTTAAAGAACCAAATTTAAATTTATAACAGCTCATTTACAAGAGTAACAATTGCAGTTTTTCCAACATCACTCACATTCAATCAATGAATTAAAAAAAAGTCAAATACATTCCCTATAGAACCTCTCCTGCCAGAAAATTTGACTGAAGTGGTTTGACTCAGCCAGTTTGGATTTCATAGCAGAATTTTAATTAGTTTCAAGCAGTAATCTGTTAAATAGGTCAAGGCAATAAACAACACACCAAGTCATTGAAACATTGTTAAAGATTGGATGTATAATCTCGTTGGCTCACTGAGATGAAAATATGCCAGTTTTTTTCTCAGAATTATATTGGAAAGAATATCTAGCAATAAACCCACATGCCCAAAATAATTATACAACTGACAACATCAATTTCTGAGTGAATGCAAGGATTCAAGTGACAAGTCATTTCAAGTAGAGTTATGCATGCAGGCTAAAGTAGAATATGATTGTGAACAATTCACATTGCAGATGAATGCTTTCATAAATTATACTTTCAGATCCAGTTAAATTTAGACCATTTATGGAACACAAAATAATAGAAACCAGATGAGGAAAAGGAAGAACTACCTTTTGTTCAGATTGTAAGTACTCACAAGAACTTTTCACCAAATGATCCTTAAAGATCATTTATTGATATTTAATGCTTTGCTTCATTTCTCCATTGCTCAGAAAGTAAGCAGGGGGTAATGGGTAAATAATATTTGCAATCTAATACCACAAGCTCAGAGATCATACATGAGGCCCTTTAAATGGAACTGTAAAGGTAGAGATTCTCTGCCCTCACGTCGCTGACCCTGCCTTCATAAATGCTCCACGAGCAGCTCCAAGATGCCAACTCTAGTCCTTCTGGAGGTAGTGTCAGCAGTGGAGCGGAGCACTCCATCTTGCTTCATAAATATACTGCCGCTGCAAGTGGCTGGCTAGGGGCGGGCTGATGATGTCGCAATGATATTGTCAGCCCGCAACACAGGACAGAGTTGAGTCTGGTGCCGATTACTGAAGAAACACACAACATTGTTTACTTTCTTTTATGTACATGAATTAAACGGTTAATATTTCAGGAATGGGTGTGGTGAAAGAATCCTACAGAATTCACCTGCATGTTTGTATGGGATTGAAATAGCCACTTCTCTGCTTCCAGGTCCGGAGTCCGGAGGGGCAGTGCTGGCAGAAGCATGATCAGTGGCTGTCTTTGTTACCCATAATCCCACATGCAGCTGGAACTGCTTTGCATTTCCCAGAGCAGTTCCAGCTGTGTGGGGGATTATGGGTAACGAAGACAGTCATTGCTTGCCACATATTTATGCTGTCATGCTGACAGGCAGTGCCATGGCAACAGTCACCCCGCCTACACTGGCTGCTCTATAAAAAATTATGGAGCCAGCCTTGAAGTGGAGGCCCTCCATAAAAGCACCCACAGATAGCTGAAGAAGTTTTCACAAGATGTGAGTGAATAAAGAAAGCACAATATGGGTCTCCAAGCTAGCAGTCATCTTTCAATCAACATCCAAAATATATGCTCTGATCATTTATCTTGCTCTAAGTGAAAGCGTACAATGCACAAATTGTCTGCTAATGTTCCTACATTAAGACAGTGATCTCAGTTCAAAAGAAATTTAGCATATCCAAGATACTTAAAAGACACAAGTACAGTACTTGAATAAAAATGCAAACTATCATGAACAAGGCAAACTAAGAATGTAATCTCTGGTAACTGCAGTTAATTTCACAATTCTATCTTCCTGGACTCCTCTCAATATAATGCCACTGATGCCTGACACACAATCCTCTCAGCAAATGGGCTATTGATCTAAGACAGGTTATCTGAATGGATTATCATTTGTAACTAAAAAAAATTGCTGAAAGAAAATTTAAAGAGCAAGCTTTTTGATTCAACTGCAATTTTGCTCCAGGGCTGTTTGCAGAAGTACCAAAATTTTTAAAAAATTAAACTCCAGTACAATGCTGAGAGGATGTTGGGAAAAGAATATGAGAATTAATATCTACTGGCTGATTAAAGTTCTACCTAAGGAAATAATGTGACACGTTGTTATATTTTATATTGCATATTATTTGCTTCCCATAAACTTGCATGCTCCATGTATTTAACATTCATCATCAAATGTTGTCAAGTGAAATGGAGCTAAGAGGTGAGCAACACTAATTAAACCATCTACAACAAGAATTAACTCATAGGTTTGTATTAAAAATATCAAGATTCGTTGCATCTTGCAGCTAATGCTGAACAATGTTTGAAATACATTGAAAAGGCAGTGCAACCACAAAAAGTCAACACTTGGTTCCCATTTGGTGATAAGTAGACAAAACTGATGGGATCAACTTTTTTCTCAAACAATTGTCTCTTAATGAAAAATTTGCAAGAGGAAATGAAAGAAACCAGCTGTTAGAGGTAAATCAACAGAACCATCATCTTGTTTTCATAATGAATTATGTGAATATATGAAAAGCTAAGAAACCTTTTGTATTTATTTAACAACATAACAGCCACTAAAATGATCTTAACTTAAAACCTACAAATAACTGACTGATCAATTCCATCTGTTTTATCACTTCTTTATCAATTTGGTCAATTTTCAGGTTATAAATTAAATTTGCAAAAAGTAAGATGTTCATTTTGAACTCTTCCTGCTCTTTGGACTCCACTATTCCTTTTAAAAGAGTTAAAAATCAATTTAACTATCTAGGTATTACCATTTCTAAGAAATTTAATAATTTGCTTAAAGAAAACGTTCTTACCTTCATGAATCATGTCAAGAAGTACTTGACACAGTGGTCCCCTCTTTCGATGACATTAATTGCACATGTCAATATTATCAAAATGAATATCCTACCTCAATTTTTATATATTTTTCAAGCTGCACCGGTTTTTGTTCCCAGATGCTTTTTTGATTCATTGGATTCTCTCATCTCTTCTTTTACATGGAAAAATAAGTGCCCCTGTCTTTGAAATATTTTAAAAAAATGGTGGCTTGGCATTACAGAACTATAGGTTTTATTACTGGGCACCCAATATTAGATATTGTGGCGAACCGCGCCACTCCATTATTGGCATCCTTAGTTGTGGGCACCTGCAGAATCAGGAGTTCCAAGAGGCCTTGGAGACACAAAGAACTCTGGGAGGTTCATGACTTCAGAGGTCAGGTGACTGTGATAGTGCGCCAACTGTAATTATTTAAATTCCTGTGAAGATTCCAATAAACAGTTCTGTTGGTTCAGCTCACAGACAACTTCTGTTGTGCTTTATTCACTGCACCGCTCACTACACTGATGACCCCGATGGTCCAAATGACATTTTGGACCTCACTATGGATGCGCAGAAGATCGTTGCACTTAAACTTTCAGTATTCTGGGCCTTGCAGCCACAGATCTGGTTTGAGGAGCCAAGGCCCAGTTTCATTTATGCTAGATTACTGCTGACACAACAAAGTATTACTATGTCATTGTATCACTGGACCAAGACACCACAGGGCGTATTGTTGATTTCTTGTGCCAGTCAACTACAGGTATGAAGCCAAAGTTCCTGCTCATACGTATTTTCGTCCTTTCCTGACGCAACTGGCAGCACGACTTCTCCTTATGGATGCCCTGGGCGACCGCACTCTTTCCGAATAAACAAGATACTAGTGCTCATGGATGGACACAAGCCCTGTCTGCTTTTCGAGCAACTTTTTCTCAATCAAATGCCAGAAGACATCCATTGGCTGCTTGCAGACAAAGACTTTAACGACCCCCACTGCTTAGCAGCCTGTGTTGATGAGTTGTGGCATGCTAAGCAGCATGGTAGACTTTTGGTTGGGTGTATAGTGGTGCCTCGACAAAGGGCACGAACCCTGCCCACTCTGGATAGCAGTGTGGTGTCAGACTCGACTGGACACAGAGCAGACAGAGAGCAGTGGTGCTATTACCATCAGAGATAGGGAGCTGCAGCCCACCGCTGCCGTTTCCCCTGCACGCATCCAGGAAACGCAGAGACCAGCCGTCAGTAGTGGCCACAACGGCCGGCCACAAGAACAACCTCCTTTACCTTTGGGATCAAAACTCAGGCCATCGGTTCTTGGTTGACACTGGAGCAAAGATTCCCTCCTCTGGCCCAGTCACACATTCAGGAAAGAAGGGCCCTCCTCTCACGGCCGCCAACAACAGCAGCACCCTGACGTACAGGTCACAGACAATTCCACTCAATTTCGGTTCATCGCAGTTCAGCTGGTCCTTCACTATTGCTGATATATCACAGCCACTCCTGGGAGCTGATCTTTTGTGAGCACACTCCCTTCTAATAGATCTCAAAGGTCGCCGCCTAGTTAATTCGAAGACTTTCAAGTCCCTCAGCTTGCACCTCACATTTTATCTGAGGCATTCCTTGACTCGGTGATGCTATCGGACAATGAATACACCAGAATCCTAATGGAATTCTCCAGCATTATTACTCCACAGTTCTGGCTACTTCTGGATAAATTGTGATTGGCTAAAGACGAATTTTGACACATAGAGGAAATGGGGATTGTTCACCTTCACCGCTCTGACAGTCCTTGGGCATCACCGCTGCATAGGGTACCTAAGGCTCTGGAGAGTGGAGACTTGTGGGGACTATCAGCATCTGAACGAAATCATGACACCAGATTGGTAGCCGTTTCCCCACATATAGGATTTCTCTGCAATCCTTCATGGCACTAAAATGTTCTCCAAAATTTACCAGGTGTGCTGGTACCATCAGATCTCAGTTCACCAGGATGACATTCTTAAGACTGCCTTGATTATCCCATTGGGGGTATTTGAATTCCTCCGTATGCTTTTCTGTTTAAAAAACATGGCGCAGACATTTCAATGCTTAATGGGCACAGTTACCCAGGGCCTGGATTTCATATTTGTTTATCTGGATGACAGCCTTATCGCCAGCCATGTGTGGCAGCAGGACCAGGCCGATCTTTTGTCAATAGTGTCACTGGCTAGATGACCATGGGTTAGCGATCAACTTGGCTAAATGCCAGTTTGGCCTCACGTCAATCAATTTCCTCGGCCACCTCGGTCAGTATGGAGTGGTTCCACTACCTTCCAAGGTCAAGGCCATTTGCAAGTTTCCACGATCCTCTACCATTAATGGTCTGCAGGAGTTTGTTGGCATGATCAACTTTTACCATCATTTTGTGCCAGCTGCAGCCAGCCATTTTTCAAATCTTGTCCGGACATCCCGAGGAACTCAAATGGAATGACAAGGCCGCAGCTGCATTTGAGACTGCCAAAAAAGTGCTAGCGAGGGCCACTATGTTCATGCACCCAAGGGTTGATGAGCCAACAGCTCTGACGGTAGATACGTTAGGCAGTGTGGTAGGATCTGTTCTATTTAATTTTTATTTAATGGTAAGCACCGTCAAAGGTGGATGCTCCAAAATTTACTGATGCAACCAATTAATGTGCTTATCACTTCTGCCTCAGTTCTTCCTCACAATAGAAAGATTACATGTGTTTAATCCAACTGCTGCACAAGGTAAATGATTTGGGCAACAGCAAACGTGCAGATGAGTTGAATCATATCTACCATATTCACTCACTCAGGCTTACCTCATCTAGAAACAAGGGGTACATTTCACTGGGGCTCCAGTGGCATATTATATAATGTACCCTCCAAATCATTTCTTGCAACTACATGTTGGCTTTAAGCCATCCTGTTGATGTCTGCCTAACAGAAACAATGACAATATCCTCAACTAGCACTTCAATATGTGGGGCAATTCTTAATAGAATTAATATAAATTTTTAATGCTACCCTTAAAATTTGGTCCTTTTTCCTCAGGAGAATATAATTAACATCAAGTATAATTTCAAATAACAAGCAATGACTACTTAATATCTTCCACACTGTTAAAGGCATTGGGATCAATACTCACAGAATGTTGCCAATTAAGTCCAAATATAAATATTGGTTAAACTCTGTTTCTCTTTTTGCAATTTTGATAATAATTATGCAATCAGATTTGTTTTTGTCTGAAGACAATGGAATTCAAACTCACCTGTAATTTCTAGAAGTATTTGAGATAAGTTAGGTTCATCACATAATGACTGCAACAAAGCTTTTTTGACCTGGCATTCTTTGCCATCCATCTTGTATTCTCCGACCACAGAGTAGATGTAAACCAACAGAACAAGAATTTCTTCCAGGTTGTAATCAAAGGAGTCTCTTTTCCCATGGGACTTGATTATGGGCAGAAGTTGATTTAGAACACAGGACAAATCAGAATCCTCCAATGTCTACAAAAGAATTGAAAATTTTTAAATTTTGGTTAAAAACTGATACATTTCCCCCACCCCTCCCAGGTTCATATAAATTTTCATAAAATTAATTAAATTTTAACCAATTCAACATGACAGTAATAGCTATACAATTGTCGGGAATAGTAAATAAAAATGAATGCCTCAGATAAAATGCCATGGAATGACTAAATATTCTCTACAGGGCAAGATTCCTTCATTTAAGTCTAATTATGATGAAAGTTTCTGATCTGAAATGTAAACAATTTTGTTTCTCCCACTAATATTGTTTGACCGAGTTTTTTTTGTTTGTTCTTTATACTATTTTTGGCTTCGAGTGTAGAAACTCTGTTCATTTTATTTCAGTTATTTCTTATTTTTTTCTTAATCAGTTGAATGTATTTCCATATATTTAAGTGATCTCATGATGGGAACTGAGGAATTGTTCTAGTGGTCAGTAGCATCCTGCTGTATGATATCCAGTTGGCCTTTCATTTTTCACATGACAATCTAAGCAATCAATGCTAACATGCTAGACATACAGCATGGTAACAGGCCTTTCCAGCCCAGGAGCCTGTTCCACCCAAATAATCGCAATTAACCTACAACCCTCCATGTGTTTTGAAGATTGGGAGGAAACCCATGCAGACACAGGGAGAATGTATAAACTCCTTACTGACAGCTCTTGATTTGTCACTGGTGCTGTAATAGCATTGCGCTAACTGCTTCGCTAACCATGCCGCCCCGCCAAATGACAAGAAAAGATACAACCAAGGTAATTCATGCTCTTACATTCACTTCACAACTTAAGAGTGAATGGTCATCCTGCCTCATTAACCTTAAACTCATCGTATTGTTTTGAGCACTGAGCTCAAAATCACTTAGATTTAAATCTCAGAAGTAGCAAACATTTTTACTGATCTTCAAATACTTCTCTCCGCTAAAAATGGGTATACCATAGAATACTACAGCAAAGAAACAGTCACCTTTGGCCCTTCGAGTCTTCATCGAACCTTTTTTTTGGTTTGTCCCAATGACCCGCACCCAGTCCATAGCCCCTTCAAACCTCTCCCATTCATGTACCTGTCCAAATTCTTATTAAATGTTAAAATTGAGCCCACATTCACCACCTCAACTGGCAGCTCATTCCACACTCTCACCACTCGCTGTGAAGAAATTCCCCCTCACATTCCTCCTCAACTTTTCCTCTTTCACTCTTATCCCGTGTCCTCTGGTTTGTATCTCACCTACCCTCAGTGGAAAAAAGCCTATCTACATTTACTCTGTCTATCCCCATCATAATCTTAAATACCTCTATCAAACCTCCCCTCATTTTTTTACACTCCAGAGAAGAATGACCTAACCTGTTAAAACTTTCCCTGTAACTCAGTTCCTGAAGTCCAGGCAAAAGCCTAGTATATTTCCTCTGTACTCTTATCTTATTGATATCTTTCCTGCACACAATACTCCAAATTTGGCCTCACCAATGTCTTGTACAACTTTACAATAACATCCCAGCTCCTATACTCAACACTTTGATTTATTAAAGCCAATATGCTAAACCTCTCTTTACAACCCTATCCACCTGTGATGCCTCTTTCAGGGAATTATGTATCCATATTCCCAGATCCCTCTGTTCTACCACACTCCTCAGTGCCCTACCATTCATCGTGTGCATCCTTTCCTGGTTTGTTTGTCCAAAATACAACACCTTACACTTGTCTGCATTAAATTCCATCTGATAATTTTTCAGCCCATATTTCAGCTGGTCCGGATCCGGACCTGCAAGCTTTGAAAACCTTCTTTGCTGTCCATAATGCCTCTAATATTAGTGTCATCTGCAAACTTGATGATCCAATTTACCACATTATCATCCAGGTCATTGATATAGATGCCAAACAACAATGGTCCCAGCACCAGTCCCTGAGGCCCAGTACTATCCACAGGCCTCTAGTTTGAAAAGCAATCATCCATGACTACTCTCTGGCTTTTCCCATCCAGTCATTGTCGAATCCAATTCACTACTTCACCTTGAATACCTAGCCTCTGAACCTTCCTGACCTCTCATGTGGGACCTTGACAAAGCCCTTTCTGAAGTCCATGTACACAACATCCACAGCCTTTCCTATGCCAATTTTCCTAGTAGCCTCCGCAAAAAAACTCTAAGATTGTTTAAACATGACCTTCAATGCACAAAGCCATGTTGACTAGCCCTAATCAGTTACTGGCTATCCAAATAATTGTATATCCGATCTCTTAGAACACCTTGTATATGAACATTCAAAGGTTTTCAAGGGCTATAAAAAAGGAAAGACCATTGCTTTGTCAGAATGAAATAGTTTCTGTCCAATAATTAGAGAAATCTAATCTTGAGAGCTTTGATTCCTAACTTTCACTTGACTATGGTGCAGTCGTCCAATAAGAACAAAACTATGTTATATGGCTGAGTCTTCCTGTCATCCAGTAAGTGTACTACTGATCTGATCATGGCTTTCGCTCCACTTCCATTTTTCAAGTTTTTAGTCATAATGAATCTAATACAGTCTTTTGTGAGCTGCTTGCAAGACAACTCTTAACATTCACATGAAGTACGAGGGAAAGAGCACAGTTATAGTACATTGAGTTACAGTGAGAAAGATCAACAAGTATGGACCAAGGGATGGGGGAAGAGTCTATCTTGGAATCTGAAAGGTCTCTAAACTTGCAAGGAGATTTAATAGAGAATTAATAGTAAAGTAGAAAGTGAATTAGAAAATGGTGGCACTACCGGAGCTACTGGTGCGGACACGCTGTGAGCAGCGAGCAGAGACACAGCACTCCCATCGAGTCCAACCACCCAGTCCAACTGCTGTCAGTTCTATATAGGCTTTAAATGGCCTGTTAAAGGAGCTGGTTTTATTTAAAATCGTGCTAACACTGGGTCTGCGTTCAAGATGGCGGCGCCTATGATCGGCAGTAGTCAGAGGTTTGTATACTCTAGGGCAGCGAAGGACTGGCAGAGGGCATCAAGAAAACAGGGAAACCACCCTTGTCTGAGAACGAAAAGCAGAGGAACTGATGGGGTTCTTCAGTTGAGGATTACATAGGGGAGGGGCTGTTGGTGACTTGAGAAGAGGAACCCATTCTGGCTGTGGGCTGCTTGAGACTGCTGTTAAGAAACTCGCGTCAGGTGGCAGATTGCTGAGATTGGCTTGAGTCTGGTTGAAGAAGTACCAAGTATTGGAACCAGGATGTGGGAAGGTGCCGAGAGCACTGAAGGAATCCTAATCATGTCGGAGGTTTGGATCTGGAGCTTGGGTGGTCAATGGTTTGGACTGGACTCTGTGTGACTGCAGGAGCAAATGCACAGTGACTCTGGGTGGTGGTGGGGGGGGGGGGGGGAAACACTCTCTTTTGCTTCTCTTTCTCTTATTGAAAGAGTTTCTTCATACAATTTCTCTTGATGGCAAATCTGTCTATCTTACATCAGACAAAAGGCAATGTCTATCTTACATCAGACAAAAGGCAATTTTGTGTAATATGACACTTTTTAATTCCATGACAATAAATTGAATCTTGAAGTGAAGTAGGGGGAGCAACGGATTGGCGCAGTGTCAGTAACAGGGAGAACACCCCCTGTTAAGAAAGGGAAACAGAGGAGGTGATCCTAAGAACTGTGAGCTGCTGGCGGTTTGTGGATGAGAAACCAACACAAGCCACGGGGTTCTGGCAACTTGAGATCAAAGAACACACCAGGCTGCTGAATACTGGCTCATGAGATCCAGGATGCAAGAGAGTGGTAAGGGACAGAAGGGCTCCTAAAGGGCCCTGGGTGCTGAAGGCTTCCTCATCATGTCGGAAGTTTGGATTTGGGCTTGAATTGCCAATGGTTTGAACTGAATTGGAATCTTGTGCGGCTTCAGAGACTGTGGGAGCACTGGAGGAAAATCAATGGACACTCACTGACTCTGGGGGAACTCTCTTTTCCTTCTCTTTCTCTAATTGTATGGGGCACCAGGCAATGCTCATGGTGAAACTTTGTTTGCCTTATGACAGGCAAAAAGCAATTTTGTGTAATATTGCATTTCTGTTTTATTACATGACAATAAATAGTATCTGATCTGATAATGAGTTTATTGCCATACCTACAATAACAATGTACATATATTCAAAAAACTTTGTTTAAAAAAATCAACTCCAATAACATATGTTAAATTATCAGAGGGAAAGAGATTATAAATATTCTCAATTACAGTAATGCAAAAAAAAATTGTGGAATTTCAATACTGCAGGCAGGTCTTTTGTAGTGTTAGTTCAATGAACTTGTGGCACAATTCAGTACAAAGGGGTATGATTAGTGGCAATTACAAATGTGTGCTTGCAGGGTGGAGAGGATTAGGAATTAAATATCCAAGGATATTTAGTAGTAACGAAGGACTGGCAGGAAGGTAGGGTAATGCTCTTTGTTAAGGATGAGATCCAGGCAATAGTGAGAGATGATGCAAGGTCTAATGAGCAAAATGTTGAACCCATCTGAGTAGAGATTAGGAATAGTAAAGGGAAAAAATAAAAATCACAGGTGGGAGTTGTCAAAAGGCCACCCAATAACAACATGACAGTGGGACAGGCAATAAACCAAGAAATATCAGAGGCCTGCAAGGAGGGAACAGCAGTTATCGTGGGGGACTTTAACATGCACATAGACTGGGTGAATCAGGTTGGTGGAGGCAATCTTGAGGAGGACTTCATAGAATGCACATGGGAGGACTTTCTTGAACAGCATGTTACTGAACCTACAAGGGACATGCTATCTTGGATCTGGTCCTGTGCAATGAGACAGGTAAAATTAGCAATCTTGTAGTTAGGGATTCTCTTCGAGAGAGAATGAGTTTCTCATACAAATGGAGGGTACAATAGCTCGGTCTAAAACCAGTGAATTTGGCCTATACGAGGGAATCTACAAGGGGATGAGGGAGCAATAGGTCAGGGTAGACTGGGAACACAGGCTATATGGAAGGACGGCTAAGAAACAGAAGAAGAGATTTGGAACAGAAGTGTATTCCAGTTTAAAGCAGGGACAACAAAAGTGGGATAGCCAGGTTTGCATAACTAAGGAAATAAAGGAAAGTATCCAACTAATAGCTCATGCATGTAAAATAGCTAAGACCAGTGGAAAACTAGAAGACTGGGAAAACTTTCAAAAGCAACAAAGAACCACAAAGCGAGCAATAAAGAGAGGGAAGGTAGACTATGAGAAAAGATTAGCACAAAATATTAAAAAACAGACGGTAAAAGTTTTAACGATTATATAAAAAGTGCAAAAGGGTAGCCAAAGTCAAGGTTGGTCCCTTGGAAGATGAGAAGGGGGAATTGATATTGGATCATAAGGAAAAGGCTGAGGCTTTGAATGACTATTTTGTGTTGGTCTTCACAGTGGAGGGCACATTTAATACGCTAAAGACAGATGTTATGGATGTGATGGGAGGCAAGGCCCTGGATGTAATAACTATCACTAAAGAGGTAGGACTGACAAAACTTGAGGGTCTAAATATAGACAAGTCCCCTGGTCTTGATGGAATATATCCCAGGGCACTGAATGAAATAGCAGAAGTTATAGATAGCAATGGATTTGTGGCTGGCCGCACAATCATGGGTGTATAGTGATTAGAGCACTGGGCTAAGGACACATCCTTGAGGTGTGCCTGTGTTGACAGTCAGAAAGGAGGAGACGCTGTTTCAGATTTGTATTGAGTGTGGTCTTCCAATGAGGAAGTCAAGGATCCAGTTGGAGAGGGATGTGCAGAGGCCCAAGGTTTGTAGTTCTGAGGGAATAATGCTGTTGAAGGCTGAGCTGTAGTCTATAAAGAGCAGTCATACGTATGAGCTGCTGCTTTTGAGATGATCAAGAGCTGAGTCGATAGCGAGTGATATTGCATCTGCTGTGAAGCGATTGTGATGATAGGCGAATTGCAGTGGGTCTAGTCTTTTGCTTAGGTATATATTAATTCTGGTCATGACCAACCTCTCAAAGCATTTCTTCACAGTAGATGTTAATGTTATTGGGTGATAGTCATTAAGGCAGCTCACTCTGCTCTTCTAGCCATGGTCTAGCTATGACCACTTAAAATGTAGAAAAAAATACTTTGGATGGTGTTGAGAACCCCACTGGGAGTACATAGAGGATGCAAAAATGGCAGATGAAGCAGAGCAACTTGCAAACTACCTGGCCAACACCCATCTCATATGTTGAAGAGACTGTGAATCCTACAATGGCCTCATTTGGGAAACCGAGGAGAAGGGAAAGAATGTTGGAAATACAATATGAAAGATTGTATCATCATAATCGAAAAAATTTGGAGATTTGAATGGACTCTTTACAGAGCAAAGAATGAGAAGAAATGTAGTGAAATTAGTTGCGAGAATCAGTGGGATTTTAGTGGAAAGCTAATACTTGCACACTCCATGTCAGTTTTTGCTATTTTAAATTTTCTGCAATGAAGTAAAAATGCATTTAATCCCACATTTTGCTGGCTTTATGTTATGTTTCCAGGAAACATAATCCAAAGATTTAAGACCCATTTGTGGATTCAAACACATTAATTTCAGATGATTCTTTGGCCCAACACTTGAGAGAATTGTCATCTTTTAAATGAGACATTAAATTAAGACATATTTACTTGTTTTGGAGAAAGTTAAAGGCCATAGAGCATTACTCAAAAGTAAGGTTCTTCTTAGCTCCTAGCCCGTATGTTTTGTTTATCTGACACCAGATGCTGTCATGCTTTTTATTAAAACAACTCTATAGAACTCATGACAATGTCAAGGCATCCATCTTGAATCTAATTTAGCTGCAACAAACTAGTGTCCGACTCACTCTAGTGGTCAGGAGTATCACTAGCACTCTATCACTACAGATGCTATATTGTTTGTTTTGTATTAAGTGCTTATACTTGAAATGCAATTTATTTAATGTGAAGCACTTTGATATGTTTTGCACAGGTAAAAGGCATTACTTAAATTCAAGAAACTGCAGAATGTTGGAAAATGAAAAAAAAAACAGGAAATGAAAGAAATACTCAGAAAGTCAGGAAACTGTTACATCTCAAACCAGCAACAACAGAAGGCACAATTAAACCTATTTAACCCCTTTATAAGTATCTATAATAAAAATACAGATATGCGTATGTAAAAAAAAACCCAGACCATTACAGTCCGTGCACAATAATTCCCCCCGCCCCCCCCCCAAAAAAAAAACTCAGGTCAAGCAGTCAGGTAAGTTAGTCCAAAAACACAGAATTCAATCTCAAAGCTGAAAGTCCAAATTCAGTTCCTTAACTGAACATCAAAAGGACATTGTATTGAACATTGGAGAGAGAAACGACTAATGTTGCATTGCCATAAGCTTATGAATCCCTTTTCAAGGCTTCCTTTGATGATGTCCCTCGGTTCTCAAATTGTGGCTTTTAACCCTTCATTAAATTATGAGATGTGCCTTTCGCACAGCTCGACTCAGCTGCACCACAAGTCGCACAGAGTTCCCAGTAGAATTCCATCATTTATGATGAGAGTCCACAGTCCAAAAGGTCAGTCCACGGTCCATAACAAAGCATAAATGGGAAGAGAAACAGTTACATTTCAGTCCACGATTTTTCATTAGAACTAGGAAGATACTGGAAACAGGGATGTTTAAGTTGCACGGAAGGGATGAAGAGAATTAGCCAAATAAGCCAAAGAAAAATTAGAATAAATGTGGTGACGCACATCTCTGTAAGCAAACCGGCCCCAGAAGATGGCGCTGTCAGGGCTTACTCACTGTCTCATGGCTTAGGCCACTACTTGCACCCCGTGCCATTTGATGACATCACCGCTGTGTGGGGCAGAATTCCTGTAGGCCTTAAAGGGGCACGCGCGAAATTCAAATAAACAGTTCTACTTGAAACTCCACAGAGTCTAGTGGTGTTTTCTGTGTGTAGCAGTGCTACATAAATATGATTTTCCGATACCCAACAAACTCAACAGAAAAGCAACACAAACCTCATAAATAAAAACAGAAAATTGTGATAATATTTGGCAGGTCTGGCATATTTGTGAAGAAACAGATTTAATGTTAAGAGTCTTTGGGACATGATGATCATTCTATTATTTTCATGGTAGTTATAGAAGAGATAGGATTTGTCCACAAGTCCCAAATTGAGGCAAATCGATAGCACGTGGCATAAACTTGCAAAGGTTGATTGGAAGTATGTCCTGACGGCACCATCTTCTGCAGCTTCCCCACCAACGCAGCGGTACAAACGGGGCTGGTTCGCTTACAGAGATGTGCACCACCACACAACCCCCGCCCCAGAACTGGCTTATGCGTCCCGCTGCTTGGGCATTGGGCCCCTCCATTTGGGTTGTGCCTTTTGCACAGGTTTTAAAAGTGAGATGGGAAGAGTTCAGGCCATTGTGTTCCTGTCAAGAATGGAATGGCTGGCAGGACTAGAGAACTATGGTTTATGAGGGATATTGAGGCACTAATCAGGAAAAAAGGAGGCATATGTTAGGTTCAGGCAGATGGAGTTTCGCTACTACTGATGCGAGGTTTACTGGCCTATAATTTCCTGCATTATTTTTTCCCATCTTGAACAAAAGTACATTAGCCTCTTTCAAATCCTCTGGGACCTCTCCTGTTGTTAGTGAGGGTGCAAAGACCTATTTTTGAAAATCCTCAACAATCTCTTCACTTCCCTTTTTCAATAACCAATGATATATCCCATCAGGCCCAGGAGACTTGTCCACCTTAATGCTCCTCAAAAGACCTAGCACTGACTCTTTCTTGATCTCAAAATACCCTAATCCATGAGGATTGTCCACGTTATGCTCCCTATCACTGATCCACATCCTACTCCTTGGTAACCATTGATGCAAATACTCATTTAGTACATCGGCACTTTTTCTGACTCCAAGCATAAATTTTCTCTATAGTCTTTGAGAAGTCCTATTCTCTCTCTAGTTATCCTCTTGTTTGTAATGCAGGAATAAAATGCATTGGGATTTTCTTAAATCCTGCTTGCAAGGACATCTCATGACCTCTTCTGGATTTCCTAAATCCCTGCTTGAGCTCTTTCCTGCAATCTTTATATTCCTCCAGGGCCCTGTCTGATTGCAGTTTCCTGAACCTTATACATGCCACCTTTCCCTTTTTTTAAAAAAAAACTTGATTTTTCCATAAATACATTCATAGTCTTTAAACTTTTATACATTCCAAATATATATTAAATATTTATAACTAAAAGTAAAAGAAAAATTCCCCCTTTTTTTCTCCCTCCACCAACAAGTATAAGAATATAATTTCATGTACTGTCAGAGCTCTTATTTTTTTCTCATGACATTTTTTCTAGGATATCACATCTTTACAAACATTGAAGGGTCAAATTTACAATTGGGCCCCTATATAATCTAAATATGGTTGCCAGATCATAATGAAAGTGTCATATTTATTTTTTAAGTTACAAGTAATTTTCTCCATGGTTGAGCAATAAGTTGGGAAGAGTTGGACTTCCAAGTGATTGCTATACACTTCGTGGCCATAGCCAGGGTTACCTTAACAAAACAGATTTGAAATTTAGTCAATTTATTGCTCACACCCATAAAGTTGCCCAGAAGGTACAGGTCTGGGTCGTATGTGAAGATTACTCTTATTAACCTTGTTAGTGTTTTAGCGATATCATGCCAGAATGATCTTACCTTCACACATGACTATGTAGAACGTAGGAAGGTTCCAATTTCAATGCCACACATAAAGCACATTTCAGATTTTGATTTACGTAATTTTTGTGGTGTAAGATATAGTTGATGTAGAAAATTATATTGGACCAGTCCATACCTCACATTAATCGTTGATTTCATACTGTCCAAACACCAGTCAGACCAGCATTCCTTTGGTATTGTATCATCTAGATCCGACTCCCACCTCGCCCTTGACCTTTGTAGGCCTGGCTTAACACTTTTACCTTGGAGAGCGGAATATATACTAGTTATGTATTTAGGTGTATTTCCCAGTTGAAGCTTCTCTTCCATTTCACTACTTGAGGGCAGAGCCATTGTGGGACCCCATCTCTCTCGCAAGAAGGACCTCAACTGAAGAAAGCAGTGGAAGGTTCCATTTGACAGATTATATTTCTGTTTTAGTTGTTCAAAAGACATAAGTAGCCTTTTTTCATAGTAATCTTCAATATGTTTAATTCCTTTCTCATGCCAAATATTAAAAATTCTATTGCCCAAGTTCAGGGACTATGTGCCCTGATTATTATTAAATATTTTCCCTTTTATAATTATAATTACTCAAGAGATGTATTCTATTTCTCACTTAGAGTCCTGGGCCTGATGTAACCTTATTAGTTCAAAGGGGCCCAGTCAGCATATACTGCATGGGGAGAGGGGGGGGGGCAGAATAAAGAGTGTTGTGTATCAGCCTGCCCTCTGCTGGACATCATGATGCCCATGTCATGATGTCACCCTTCCATATATATAAAACCCTGTGTGTCAGTAGCTATGTTAGTCTAATAGAAGTAAAGGATGAGAAAGCATCACGTTTCAGAGTCTTAATTGTATGAGTGCATACACAACACAACCACTTTGTTTTTCAATTGTGCAGATATTAAAATCAAATCTATTCTTGTATAGAAGTCGTGAACCTTTGAGTAAAATGAATAATCTCTCATTGTGGGGTGTGGCTGTCTCCATCCATCTATCAGGATTAAATCTTTCATAAAAGATAGAGTGACTTTTGCAGTTTTTACCCTTGTCACTATTCTTGCTGATTTAGCAAGGACGGGATCCAAGCAAAAATTAAAATCTCCTCCAATCAATATATTTTGTCTACCCTCTACTGTTTTTAAGAAGACATTTTGTATGGAGGATTCATCATCAAAATTTGGAGTATAACTATACACGAGAGACCAGGATTCTGCATATATTTGACAATGTGCCATTAAAAACCTTTCTGTTTAGTCAATGAATGTGTCTTAGACCAACACTTGTATATTTTTATTTATTAAAATTGCTCCCCCCCCACCTCGCTTTAGTATTAAAGGAGGAAGATATGACTTGTCCCACCCAGTCCCTTTTTAGCCTATTATGTTCCACTTTTCTGAGGTGCCTTTCCTATAGAAAAACTCATCTGCCTTTAATTTTTTTTGTGCCAAAACTTTTCCTCATTATCGTTCCATTTAATGTGTTAATATTATAACTGATATTAATATAATATTATAACTGATACTAATATTATAACATTCTATTCATATTTACATTTGTATTTATTCAGTTCTATCATTAAACCCTTTTGCTGACTTATACAATAAAAATGAGTTTCCTGTTAACAAACACATACCCCTGCTTGGACGGTGATGTAATCAAGAAACCCCGGAAAAAAACCCCGCAGTATTATCTGAGGAAAAGCCCCTCCCCTTAGCTTTAGTGCTATTTTGAAAAAATTCTCCCTATCCAGCACCATTAACCCCCTTAAATCGGAGTATCCATCCTGCTACTATTTTGCTAAATATTTACTTTCTGTTGAGGTCTCCATATATATTTCAATACCACTTTAAATAACTGATAGAAGTTAGCTCAAAAATATAACTCTCATTTTACTTTTTATCCAATTTTTAACATTTACAGTTCTCTTTTACTTTTTTTCTTGTTCTTCTTTCGGACATCTATTCTTGGGTCCCCTATACTGTTCTTGTAGAAATTGCTCTACTTCCTTTACTGTTTTATAGAATCTTACATCGATCATGAGTGTCGCTGGGTACAGCATTGCATATTTTATATTCTGTGTTCTTAATTGTCTTTTAACATCGTCAAATTCTTTTCTTTGTTTTACCAAACCAGTGCTTAAGTCTTGAAAGAATAGTACCTTTCCTCCTTCCTTCTCGACTGGGCCACTGTTTTCCATGACGCCCTTAATGTTGCCTCCTGATCCTCCTGATCCTGCTAACTTAAAATTCTTACCAGGACCAGTCATGGTCTTTGGTTACCCGCTGTCCTTGGATTGAGGATCCGATGGGCTCTCGCTAAAAGTAGCTTTTCCGTGAATTTTCCTACTCCAAGCACTCGTGGGATCCACTCTTTAAAGAAATTCACTGGATTGTTCGCTTCGGTCCCTTCTCTCAGCCTGACGATTTGGGCATTATTTCTTCTGTCAAAGTTTTCCATGTTGTCAATTTTGTCCAGCAGCAGTTGTTTATCTAATTTCCACTTCTTTGTATTTTCCTCCAGGGTTTTTAATTGTTCTCGAGTCATTATCAGGTCATTTCAACCTTGCCAACCCGAGAAGTCAGGTCTTCAATCACTGTTATTTTTCCTGCCACTTCTCTTAGTACATTTTCCACCTTGGAGAATCACTCACTCAGAACCTCCATGGTTTCTATCATTTTTTGGAAATCCTGTGTCAATCCCCCACCTTGGGTTTGTTCCGACATCATGGCTGCATCTTCTTCACCGCTCCCTTATGAGCTTTCTGTCGACGATCTCGGCGACTTTTGAACTTCTTCAGTTTTATTTTTCTGAGTCTTGTTTTTCTTACTCATCAATCTTTTGTTTTTAGCATGTAAAAGTTTGGATTTGATTAATTTAATATCGGTCTTTTAATCAATCTTCACGGAGAGCTCTTCCATCCTACATCTGCCTGGGGCTTTTGCATGGACACCCCACCCCCACCTTTTCCTTCTTGACTAAGTTCATGATCTCTCTCATCATTCAAGGTTCCCTTACCTTGTCAGCCTTGTCCCTCTGCATTGCAACAGGCTTGTTCTGGACTCTAATTAGTTGGTCCTTGAACAGCTGCCATGGGTCACCTGTGGGCTTGTCCAATACCAGCTGCTCCTAATCAACTCCCCCTAGATCCTGTCTAATCTAGTCATAATTTGTCCTCCCCCAATTTAATATTTTTTTTGTCCTGAATGAAGTCCCCACTCCTGAGTCAGGCTGCACTAAGTTTAAAAAAACTGAAAGACCTTAACTATCCCTCTTCTCAGCCCTCTTTTCAAACCTCCTTGAGCCAAAGCTTCTGTGCTTAACTCAATTCTCATTATATCACTCTACAATGTTATTCCTCAGCTTCCTGCATCTTTATAATTCAAGCCTACCAGTCTCAGTAACATTCTCATTAAAATAAAATATAATGGCAGCACTGCTGCTGGTGTGGGCCCGGGGAGAGCGGGGAGCAGAGACACAGTGCTCTCCCACTGGGTCTTACTGTCAAGATTGACTGCCGATGGCATCATACAGCCTTTAAATGGAGTAAAAACACTAAAGTCGGCAGACACTGGGATTGTTGTAAGAAGGTGTCAAAACACTGGAGGAATTCAACTAGTCTTTCAGCGTCCAACGTCAATAGGAGACAAAGGTAAATTGTATGTTAAAAGGAGACGAGAGTGTTTTATTTAAAATCCTGCGACCCCAGTGTCTAGTCCCAAGATGGCGGCACCTGTGTTTGGCAGCGGCCTCAAGGGGTTGCAGACACCGGGGGAGTAGCAGGTTGGTGCAGGGCACTGATAACAGGAGAACAACCCCCCCACCTCACCTGTTGAAAAGGAGAAGCAAAGGAGACAACCTTAAGGACAGTGACCATGGAGGAGGACCAGTGAGGGGCTCTGCGGATGAAGGACACACGCAGGCATTGGTGACTTGAGGTCAAAGGACTCATACCAGTCTGCGGCCTGCTGGGGAATGGCTCATGAGAACCAGGTATTGCAACCAGAATTCAAGAAGATGCTGAGGGTGAGGAGGGCGCCCGAAGGACCCTGGGTGCTGAAGGCTTCCTCATTGTGTTGGTGGTTTGGATCTGGGCTTGGGTTGGCGATGGTTTGAATGGAACTGGAGTCTTGTGTAGCTGCAGAATCTGCAGGAGTGCTGAAGGCAAATCCACAGATACTTGGTGACACTGGGGGATTCTGCTTCTCTTTTTCTGACTAACGAGCCACGGGTGATGCCAATGGTGAATCTTTGTCTGCCTTATGGCAGACTAAAAGCAATTTTGTGTAATATGACATTTCTGTTTTATTACATGACAATAAATAGTATCTGATCTGAGTAATCTTTTCTGCACCTTTTCCATCTTTATATCATCTTTCCTACAGCTGGATGACCAGGCCTGTGCACAATATTCCATATGTGGTCTCACCATATCTCGATTAGTTGTAACATCACACCCCAACATCTTTACTCCATGTCCTGACCAATTAAGTGTACCAATTGCCTTCTTCACCATCCTGTGTTGCCACTTTCAGAAACTATATAGCTATACTCCTCAAGCTCTGCAATACTTCCAAGGTCTCTTCCACTTAATGTACCAGGTTATCCTACCAAAATGCAATTTCTCGCATTTGTCTGAGTTAAAGTCTCTGAATATTTGACAGATGCTTGATAAGCAATAGAGCGAAACATTATTGTGAGAATGTCAATGTGACATGATAATATCAGCCATGATTTTACAAAATGGTGAAACAGGCTTCAAAGACCAAATAGTCTGTTCCAGATCCTATGTTAATATGAGATTGGATTTTTCATTGGCCAAAATGCATCAGTGATTTCATATCAGTGACTTCAAATAAACAAATACCCCACGGGATACCGAGGAGCAGATAAGCAGACAGATTTTGGAATGGTGTGGGAAATACAGGGTTATGGTTATGGCTGATTTCAACTTCCCTAATATTGATTGCTACCTACTGATTGTAAGAGGGATAGAGGGGGCTGAATTTGTCAGATGTGTTCAAGAGGAATTCCTGATTCAGTATGTGGACGGGGCGACGTTAGGAGAGGCCACACTGGATTTGGTTCTGGGGAATGAACCTGGTCAGGCAATGGACCTCTCAGTGGGGGAGCATTTTTGTGAGAATGACCACAACTCTCTGAGATTCAACATAGCTATGGATAAGGATAAAAACTATAAAACTGGGAAAGTGCTTAACTGGAGAAGGGATAATTATGAAGGGATGAGCGAGGAACTAGCGAGAGTAAATTGGAAACAGATGTTTAAGGGTAAAAGTACAGAAGTAATGTGGAGGAAGTTTAGGGACCACTTGAGCAGGGTTCAAGATAGGTTAGTCCCATTTGAACAAGGGACTAGGTAAGAAAAGGGAACCGTAGTTGATGAAGCAGGTCAGGCAACTAATCAAGAGGAAGAAGGAAGCATACATTAGATATAGGAAGCAGGTAACAGGGAGAGCTCCTGTGAGGTATATGGTAGCCAGGACTTAGGAGAGATTGAAGGGGGCATGAGAAGGCCTTGGCATGTAGAATTAAGGAGAACCCCAAGACTTCTATGTGTATGTGAAGAACAGAAGGATGATGAGAATGAAGAAGAGGCCACTAAAGGATAAAGGAGGAAACACACCTGAACACAGAGGAGGTTGGGGAGGTCCTAAATGAATACTTTGTGTCAATATCCACAAGGGAAAAGAACTTTGATTATGTTGAGGTTGAAATTGAGCAGGGCTGTGTGCAGGACAATGTCGAAATTAAGGAAGTGGAAGTGTTGGATATTCTTAAAAACATCAAGACTGCTAAGTCCCCAGGGCCAGATGTGATATACCCCAGGCTGCTGTGGGAAGTGAAAGAAGAGATAGCTGAGGTAATAGCTATGATCTTGGAATCCTCTTTGGCCACAGGGGAGGTGCCGGAGGGTTTGAGAATGGTAAATGTAGTCCCCTTGTTTATAAAAGATAATAGGGAAAATCCTGGGAATTATAGATCAGTGAGCTTTATGTCAGTGATGTGGCAACTATCGGAGAGGATTCTGAAAAATAGGATATATGAGCATTTGGAGAAGTACAAGGAGAGTCAGCATGGCTCTGTGAAGGGAAGGTTGTGCCTCACAAGACAAATTGAGTTTTTTTAACAAAATAAATTTATGAGGGCAGGGCAGTACATGTGTCTACATGGATTTTAGCAAGGCATTTGACAAGGTCCCCCATGAGAGACTCATCCAGAAAGTCATGAGGCATAGGATCCAGTGGAATCTTGGCTGTATGGATAAGTTGATTAGTTGCAAGAAGAAAGCAGAGAATAGTAGTGGAAGGAAAGTATTCTGCCTGGTGGTCAGTGACTAGTGGAGTGCCACAAGGATCTGTTCTGGGACCTCTGCTCTTTCTGATTTTTATAAATGACCTGGATGAAGAGGCAGAAGGATGGGTCAGTATGTTTGTGGATGACAGGAAGGTTGGAGGAGTTGTGGATGGAGCTGAAGGTTGTTAAAGGATACAAGAGAATACAGACAGGATGCAGAGTTGGGCAGAAAAGTGGCAGATGGATTTTAATCCGGATAAGTGTGAGGTGATGCAATTTGGAAGGACAAACCAGAAGACTGAGTACAGGGTTCGTGGCTAATAGGGGGTTGAATTCTTGAGTAGAGAGGTCAAGTTGCAACTCTATTAACCTTTGGTAAGACCAAAGAGTATTATGTTCAGTTCTGGTCACTTCATTATAGGAAGGACATGGAAGCTATATAGAGGGTACAGAGGAGGTTTACCAGGATGTTGCCTGAATTGGAAAACGAGTCTTATGAGGGAAGGTTAGTAGAGCTGGGACTTTTTCCTTTCCAGTATATGAGAGGCATAGATAGGGTGGATAACTAGTACCTGTTTCCCATGGCAGGATCAGCAAACACCAGTTTAGGGGAGACATCAGGGGTAAGTTCTTTTACACAGAGTTATGGGTGCCTGGAATGCCTTGCTGGGGATGGTGGTGGAGGCTGAAACATTGGGGGCATTTAAGAGACTCTTAGACAGACACATGGATAAAAGAAAAATAGAGGGTTATGGGGTAGGGAGGATTTATTACTTTTTTTTAAAAGAAGGAATATATGGGTCGGCACAACATTGAGGGCCAAAGGGCTGCACTGTGCTGTATTGTTCTATGTTCATCATCCTCTGCAATATTGTGAATTTATTGTATTTAATGTCACCATGGTTCATTTTCAGAGTAGCCCAATTTGTTCAGGAAAATTATTTGCAATTTAATCAGCACAAAGTTCATTGAGATCATTTTTTTTCTAATCATTGTCTCCCATTCAGTATGGAAATCCAAAATCTGGTACAAAAACTCCAGATTATGAAAAAGTAACAAATCCCCCAAATTAATTGTGTAGAAACAAAAGCACTGCCAAAATAACAAGAAACTTGCTTGTGGCTGTGCAAATGTTCATTCTTAAGATAATATAGTGACTATGTATATGGGAAAGCCAGAAAACTTGTATTTAACAAGACCATTTTCCAAAATACACAACACATTCTAAAAAAAAAATATTTGGGTGGGTTCTAACTTCTTACCAAATCCATGGCAACTTTTGTTATGAAACCAGCTCAGTTGGAATCCAAGCTTACAGACCTTTGGAGAGCTATATAGAATTGCCATTTAAAAGGAACCCTGGGGATGGTGGGAATCAAAGATAGACAAAAGCATGTCATTAACAAGTAAACAATAATTGATTTAAATGCTGCAATGCACCATTACTGATTTGCAATTAGTCAGCTCTCATAACCATGTGTGCAGAACTGGTCTCTCGCATAGTAGGTAAAGAAACAAAAATGTAGTTACCCTCAAAATGTACTTCCTGTTGGTTGAAGAGGTCTCAGAATGGTCTTATTTGTTTGACTCATAAACAAAGTAATGAAAGCAGGTCAGTTGCAGGATGTTGAAAGGCATTATAAAACTTTATTTTGCTTAAGTTGGCAAGTCTTCTCCTTTAAGTATTAGTTATGCTCATAAAATGCTTAAGGCTGTTTCTCGCAGCCAAATAAGATCATGTTATCTTTTCCTGGATGCTCTGGTTTTGAGCTAAATCTGAATGAATGAACAAATGAAGGAATGAAGCTTGTCCTTTGTTTAAAATCAATGAAAGTGATTTTGTTTACAACCTTTAAATACATCATAGAAAGATAAAATGAAAAGTGTTAACCATCTTTAGTTAAATAACCTCAGGTAGATATAGTTTTGAATTTAAGTGGTCCATTAAACAACCCTCATTGACTAATTGCAATTAGGATGTTACAGGAAGAGCAATTCTTCTGGGTTCTTTTGTTATTCCTTCACAGGATGTTGACAATTCTGGCAAGTCCACATTTATTGCTTACTAAATCATTGCATTTCCTTTTAACCAGATTTTCTCTTCCAGAGAGTATTGAGAATTTGCTAGTGTGAAATTGTATTCACAAAGGGAGGATGAAGACAGCAGGTTTTTTTTTCAAAAGAGAAGGAAACCAATATTCTCAATAAACAACTTTAGAGTCATAGGAACATAGGAAGTAGGAACAGGAGTAGGCCAAAAATGGCCCATCAAGCCTGCTCCGCCATTCAATACGATCATGCCTGATCTAATTTATGACCTAACTCCACCTACCTGCCTTCTTCCCATATCCCGTAATTCCTCTATCATGTAAAAATTTATCTAACCGAATTTTAAATATGTTTAATGAGGCAGCCTCAACCACTTCCCTGGTTAGAGAATTCCAAACATTCACTACTCTCTGGGAAAAACTATTTTTCCTCATCTCTGTCCTAAATCTACTCCCCCGAATCTTGAGACTGTGTCCTCTCGTTTTAGTTTCCCTGGCCAGCTCAAAAAACCTTCCTACATCTATCCTATCCATACCCTTCATAATCCTATATGTTTCTATAAGATCCCCTCTCATTCTTCTGAACTCGAGCGAATACAATCCTAGACGATTTAATCTTTCATCATAAGTCAACCCCTTCATCTCAGGGATCAACCTAGTAAACCTCCTCTGGACCGTCTCCAAAGTCAGTATATCCTTCCTCCAATATGGAGACCAGAACTGGACACAGTACTCCAGGTGTGGTCTCACCAGTACCTTATACAGTTGCAACATTACCTCCCTAGTCCTCAATTCAATTCTTCTTGCGATGAAGGCCAACATTCCATTTGCCTTCTTAATAACCTGCTGCACCTGCAATCTAACTTTTTGCGATTCATGCACAAGCACTCCCAAATCCCTCTGCACAACAGCATGCTGTAGTTTTTCACCCTTTAAATAATATTCAGCTCTTTTAATTTTCTTGCCAAAGTGGATAACCTCACACTTACTAACATTGTACTCCATCTGCCAGACCTTTGCCCACTCATCCAGCTTAACTATATCCCTCTGCAGACTCTCCACATCCTCATTACAATTTGCTTTTCCACTCAACTTGGTGTCATCCGCAAACTTGGCTACACCACATTTTGTCCCTTCCTCCAAGTCATCAATGTAAATGATGAACAGTTGTGGGCCTAACACTGACCCCTGCAGCACCCCACTTACCACTCTCTGCCAACCTGAAAAACTCCCATTTATCCCGACTCTCTGCCTCCTGTCAGACAACCAATTTTCAATCCAGGCCAATATACTTCCCCAGACTCCACTTTCCTGTAACTTACTGATAAGTCTCTTGTGCGGCACCTTATCAAACACTTTCTGGAAATCCAAATATACAACATCAACCTGTTCTCCTCTATCCACCGCACCCATTATATCCTCAAAGAATCCTAACAAGTTTTTCAAAAAAGATCTTCCCTTTCTAAAACCATGCTGCGTCTGCCTGATTGAACCCTTACGTACCAAAAGTTTCACTATTTCATCTTTAATGACGGCTTCAAGCATTTTTCCATCTACAGACTTCAAGCTAATTGGCCAATAATTTCCAGTCTTCTGCCTATATCCCTTCTTAAAAAGTGACGTGACATTTGCTGTCTTCCAGTCTGCTGGGACCTGCCCAGAATCCAAGGAATTTTGGTATATGACCACCAATGCATCAACTATAACTTCTGCCATTTCCTTCAGAACCCTTGGATGCATTTCATCAGGATCAGGTGATTTGTCTGGCTTTAGTCCCATTAGTTTCTCCATCACTACTTCCTTTGTAACAACTATTTTATCAAGGCCCTCCCCAACATTCGCATCCTTAACTCTGCACTTGGGCATGCTGGACGTGTCTTCCACCGTGAAGACTGACACAAAATATTTGTTTAATGCCTCGGCCATTTCCTCATTTTTTGCTACCAGTTTTCCTTTCTCATCCTCCAAGGGTCCTATGTTAACTTTGGCCACCCTCTTAACTCTGGTCCCCACACTTTTTAGTGCCATTTTTTCTGTTATCATTCTGCAAACTGTCAAGTTGCAATTTCAACAGTTGCCAGATGGAATTAAAATTCTGACAATTGTGATTAAATTAATTAAAAAAAAAATTAGATATATAGCACGGTCACAGGCTATTTCGGACACGAGTCCGTGCTGCCCAACCTACACCCCATTAACCTACTCCCCCGGTATGTTTTGAACGGTGGGAGAAAACTGGAGCTCCTGGAGGAAACCCTTCTTACAGAGAGTGCATGAGTCGATACCAGGTTTGGTCCCAATCGCTGGTGCTGGAAAGGCGTTGCCCTAACCACTACGCCAATTGTGCTGCCCTACAGCTGTTCTTGATCATATTAAAAGGGCATTCAGCTCAACTTGTCCCAGTTCTATTTTTTTGATGGGGAAAGTCTGGACAAAGCAACTTTTCAGTCAAGTAATAGCCAGAAATTATTTAGAATATGCAACTTGGTAACTATTACCTGCATCCAGAAAAGGGTTGAACAGAGAAAATGAGAATCTTAACACAAAAATATCATAGGACCCAAAAGGTGACATCAAAAATATAGTTGAAGGTGAGAGTTTATGATAATCACATGGATATTTATTTTTAATGGTAAGTTGGTTAATTTTATTACCAAATGAATAATTTATGAAAAGAAAATCTAGCTCCAAAAAATAATTAAATTGCAGCTATGCATTGAAGTCATGATAAAAAGTACATTCCACTGTTTAGAACAACCTAAAATACAAGACTTTCATGTGGTTTATACAATCAGAATTTCAGGAAGCTTTCAGGAGGTGGCCCTACTTCTTTCACAAGTATTTCCTTCAGAACAGCTCATTAAGACTATAATATTGTACTTCTGGGAGCATATTGCTGAAATATATATTTCTCCAGTATCTTTCACACCCTCAGGATATACTCAAATGTATTCAAGTCACTGAAGAATTTCCAAAGTGTTGTCACTGATGCAGAAAAGATGGCAAGCTGAATGCACACTACATACTCCCACAAATTCTATGCAACTAGGACCAGATAAAGTATTTCAGCCTAATTTCTTCCTTCACCAACAACGACCAGGAAAACGGTACCTTTTATCAAAGTCCTGGGAGGTCCTCAGTTTAACATAACATCCATTCCCTAATATTGTATTGGCAAGATCGTGTCAATCTAATGCTCAAATTGCAAGAATGGAGCTCAAATGCACAAATTTGACCCAGAGGAAAGAATGCAACAAGTTCCATTTACGTCCATGGTTAGAATTTTTAAATGGTATTTTTCAATATTACTACAGGGTTTTAAAATTTACCATTATTAAGTGTGTTGATTGGATCCTGATTACAAAATTACAACAAATTCTTGAGAGAACACCCTTTAAAATGTAATTGGAAGAGTAGATGAGGTACTCATTTATAAAAAAATAAGTTCATAGACTTGAAAAACATTGTGCATTTTATCTTGAAACTGTTTTCTGGTTATAACAGATTGGTGGTGAGTCTGACAAGGGAGTATATTCCAAGCATCATAAAACTGTGTGTCATATTTCTAGTATTTTGTTTCACAATTTTTATATCATCCTGGAAACTTCTTGTTTATTTGGAGGCAGCTGAAATGAACAAAAATATTCAATTTGAATGTACAATAAATTCCATTCCATTTTGTAGAGTAAATATTTATGAGAAGCCTGTTTCATTCACATATATTATAAATGACAAAGGGCTAGCAATACATAGAATGTTAAATGATGTATTAGCTATAAACTAGATGAAATGGGATCTGATGCTTTTAGCAGCTCTGTGGGTTGTTCACTGGCCAATGACGTTTGGGTAGCAGATGCAATGCAAAAGGAACATAATATATTTAAAAAAATATGGAATAAGTAGCTTTGAGGGAGAAAAAAGCTGGATTTTCCCTATTATGGCTTAGAAATATGATCTTTATTAAAGTGACAATTCATGATTATTTCTACTTGTTGAGATTGTGAAGAAGACCATATTTCAATAAAAATTGAGTAAATCTTTTTGACAAAAGGCAGTAAAAATTTTAAGTTTTTTGTTGCAAACTATTCTTTTCATCCACAAGTTCTACAAAAAGAGAATTAATACAACTAAACATTGAAAAAGGATAAGGGGCACCAACTCTCAGGACAAGAATAAACTCTAAAGGGTTGTTAACTTGGCCTGTGACATCACAGGCACCAGACTTCACTCCATTGAGGACATCTACAAGAGGGAGTGTCTTAAAAAAAGCAGCCTCTATCCTCAAAGACCCCCACCACCCAGGCCATGCCGTCTTCACTGCTACCACTGGGGAAAAGGTACAGGAGCTTAAAGATGAGCACTAATGGCACAAGGACAGCTTCTTCCTCACTGCCATCAGATTCTTGAATAATCAATGAACCAAAGACACTGCGTTACTTTTCGTTCACTTTTTTGTATATAGTAATGTCATAAGATGGTTATAATGTGAATGTTTGCTCTACGATGTTGCTGCAAAATACCAACTTTCATGACTTGTTCATGATGATAAATAGATAGATGAATGTAGTTATGGGTGATTTTTACTTCCCTAATATTGACTGTAAGAGAGATGGATGGGACTGAGTTTGTCAGGTGTGTTCAGGAAGGATTCCTGATACAGTATGTGGAGTGGCTGACGAGTGGAGAAGCCACACTGGATCTAGTTCTGAGTAATGAACCTGGTCAGGTGGCAGACCTCTTGGTGGGGGAGCATTTTGGTGAGAGTGATCAAAACTCCCTTAGCTTCAGCATAGCTATGGAAAAGGACAAAATAGGGAAGTACTTAACTAGTGTAAGGTAAAACATCATGAGATGGGAATGTGTAAGGAGTTACCCTGTACAGGGCTGTAACAAGATGTGAATGCATCCTTGTACTTACAAGATAAGAGAGACATTGATGGATTGAGAGGCAGGAAGCTAGCAGGGAAAGGATAGCAACAGTTTTAGTCATTGGACAAGTAATGATATGATGATGTTCTAAGCATGTATCCAAGGGTATAAAAAATCACCATTTTGCTGATAACGGCAGAATGCATTCTCCGACTAACATGGTTAGTTGCAAGTGTTACAATCCGGTAATAAAGAACAAAGAACCCTGATTTCGACTCAGTCTGGTGTTTGTCTCACTCATTCATGAACAAAGCCGACCTAACACTAGGGAAGGGCTAATTATGAAAGGATGAGGCATAAACTAGCGAGAGCAAACTGAAAACAAATTTTCAAGGGAGAAAGCACAATAGTAATATGGAGGAAGTTTAGGGACCACTTGTTCTGGCTTCAGTATAGGTTTGTCTCACAAGGACAAGAAAAGGATGTCAGGAAAAGGGAAACATGGCTGACAAAATGGGTAAGCCTAGTCAAGAGGAAAAAGGAAGCCTATGTTAAATTGTAGGAAATAGGAAGTCCTCATGAGAAGTATACAGTAGCCAGGCAGGAGCTTAAAAAAGGCCTTAGGAGGGCTCGAAGGGGGCATGAGAAGGCCTTGGCACAGAGGATTAATGAGAACACTAAGACGTTTTATGGATCCGTGAAGAACAGAAGGGTGATGAGAATGAAGGTAGAAATGCTAAAGGATAAGGGAGGCAACATGTTCCTGGAGACAGAGGAGGTTGGGGAGGTCCTAAATGAATACTTTGCATCAGTGAGGTTGAAATAGAACAGGTCTGTGTACTGGACAATGGGGAGATTAAGGAAGTGGATGTGTCTGATCGCCTTAAAAACATCAAGATTGATAAGTCCCCGGGACCAGATGCAATATAGCCCAGGATGCTGTGGGAAATGAGGGAAGAGATAGCTGGGGCAGTAGCTATGATCTTTGAAACATCTTTGTCTGCAGGGGAGGTGCCAGAGGATTGGAGAATGGCAAATGTAATCCCCTTGTTTAAAAAAGGTAACAGGGAGAATCCTGAGAATTATAGACTGGTGAGTCTTACATCAGTGGTGTGTAAACTAATGGAGAGGATTCTTAAGGATAGGATCTATGAACATTTAGAGAACTACAGTCTTCTCAAAGATAGTCAGCATGACTTTGTGAAGAGAAGGTCAAGCCTCACAGGCCTAATTGAGCTTTTTGAGAAGGTAAGAAAAAAAATTGATGAGGGTAGGGCAGTAGATGTGGTCTACATAGATTTTAGCAAGACATTTGACAAGGTTACCCATGAGAGACTCATCCAGAAAGTCATGAGGCATGGGATCAGTGGAACCTTGGCTGTGTGGATAAAAAAAATGGCTTGCAGGAATAAAGTAGAGAGTAGTAGTGGAAGAAAAGAATTCTGCCTCGAGGTCGGTGACTAGTGGAGTGGCGCAAGGATCTGTTCTGCAACCTCTGCTCTTTGTGATCTTTATAAATGACCTTGATGAAGAAGCAGAAGGATGGGTCAGTACGTTTGTGGATAATACAAAGGTTGGAGGAGTTGTGGATGGAGCTGAAGGTTCTTGAAGGGTACAAGAGGATATTGACAGGATGCAGAGTTGGGCAGAAAAGTGGCAGATGGATTTCAATCCGAATAAATGTAAGGTGATGCAATTTGGAAGGATGAACCAAAAAGCTGAGTACAGGGTTAATGGTCGGTTATTTAAGAGTGTGGATGAACAGAAGTACCTTGCGGTTCAAATCCATACATCCCTCAAGGTCACTACACTGATAGGATAGTTAAGAAGGCCTATAGGATGCTGGGCTTCATTACTAGGGGGATTGAGTTCAGGAGTAGAGTGGTCATGTTGCAATTCTACAAATGTTTGGTAAGACCACACTTAAAGTATTATGTTCAGTTCTGATCACCTCATTATAGCAAGGATATGGAAGCTATGGAGGGGGTACAGAGAAGATTTATCAGGATGTTGCCTGGTTTGGAAAGCAAATATTATGAGGAAAGTTTAGTAGAACTTAGATTTTTCTCTTTGGAGCATAGAAGGATGAGATGAGATTTGATAGAGGTCTACAGGATTATGAGAGGCAGAGATAGGGTGGATAGCCAGCACCTGTTTCCCAGAGCAGGAATAGCAAACACCTGAGGACATATGTACAAAGTTAAGGAAGTTTAAGGGAGACATCAGGAATAACTGGGACCATGCAGGTACCCATGGCTACCCCTTTGACTTGGAGAAAGTGGGATGAGTCAAAGGAGAAGTTATTGAGGGCAAGAACAGGTTTTGCCAGCCAGAGGAGGGTGATCTATTGCTCAGGAAAAAATGAAGGGCTATGAAGATGTTCTGATTGGATGTCCTTGGTAAAGATGAGGCTGTCGATTTCAGGGAACTGGAAGTTGTTGAAATGAAGGAGGGCATGTGAAGTATCCTGGATGTAGGTGGAGAGGGTCTGGACCAGGGGATACAGTTCAATTTTAACAAACCAATGTAGATACTATATCCACAAAAATTACATGTCACATAGTCTAGTTAATATGAAATTTGAATTATAACTTGAAGCAGCAGCATCCCAGTCATCTTTGATTTCCACAGAAAATACCTATTATTTTCAATTAAATCTACGTTTTCTGTCCAGACCTTAAAATGTCCACCCAACAACCTAAAACAATCATAAATCACAAAAGTCTCCAAACACCATTATTGAACTGGAGCCAAACAGTGTTCTTTATATAACAAGGATAAAAATAAATAAACAACATAAAGGACTTGAGCCCTTCATCAAGGTATACATTCAACTCTGCACTTAAACTTCATTTATAGTTACTTGTGGAAATTTTAATCCCCATTAATAAATAAACCAGCAGGTAACTTGTCTGAAGTTGACCTATATTTTCAGTTCTTTCCTGCTCGTATCAAACTCTTAACTGGACCTCTCACTCACACAAGGTATGGCCTTGCACATTTTCTCACATACTTTTTGCTATTCCCTGCACTATTTGTCTTGTAGCAATACTATCCTCTGCACAGAATTTAAAATTAATTATTAATTTATTTGTCATTATTGAACTGTCTCAATTGACTTACATGGATACACACAAAACAAAGGTTTTTATTGTATTTGACAACAAAACAATTCAATTATAGCGCTGACCAATTTCTACTGAGAGATAGGACACTCTTCACCCACTAATACAGCAGTATCAATATCACTAGGCATTATCAATGTTTTTTTTACATTCAGGATACTACTTAATCTAAACATTGACCTTAATTTCTGTCTCAATCATTTCTCAATTAATGAAAAACATTGCAGAAATGATTTCATAATTAGCGGCTGTGTTCATATAAATTTCTCAGCACAAGTGGGAATCCTTCATCACATTCAAATTGATTCATTAAAGATTTCAAAAGAAGTGTGATTTTAATCTCCACTCCTGAGAAATCAATAATTGCATCACAAATGGTCAAAATATTTCAAAACATTAAACTATAGTTTTCTTATTCACAACTACATCATAACAATTCTGCAGCTGTGTAGCCTAAATTCCTGAACTATTGGGAAGCCACATTGACATCTGTCTTTCGCGGCCGAGACAAGGTATTTAAGAAGACAGATGTCAAGCCAGGAAAGACAAAAAAAAATAATTTTGGTCATAATTATGTTAAGATGTCAACAGTGTACTAAATATTCAAACTCATCAATTGTGAAGCAAACATCATCTTCCTGTACCTCAGGAATTTATCTTTACATTTTTTACAAATAAATGGAAAATAAATTAAGATAATCATGCATTTGTTATTCGGCTCCGAATCATGGGTCCTCTACCGGCATCACCTACGGCTCCTAGAACGCTTCCACCAGCGTTGTCTCCGCTCCATCCTCAACATCCATTGGAGCGCTTTCATCCCTAACGTCGAAGTACTCGAGATGGCAGAGGTCGACATCATCGAGTCCACGCTGCTGAAGATCCAGCTGCGGTGGATGGGTCACGTCTCCAGAATGGAGGACCATCGCCTTCCCAAGATCGTGTTATATGGCGAGCTCTCCACTGGCCACCGTGACAGAGGTGCACCAAAGAAAAGGTACAAGGACTGCCTAAAGAAATCTCTTGGTGCCTGCCAGATTGACCACCGCCAGTGGGCTGATATCGCCTCAAACCGTGCATCTTGGCGCCTCACAGTTTGGCGGGCAGCAACCTCCTTTGAAGAAGACCGCAGAGCCCACCTCACTGACAAAAGGCAAAGGAGGAAAAACCCAACACCCAACCCCAACCAACCAATTTTCCCCTGCAGCCGCTGCAACCGTGTCTGCCTGTCCCGCATCGGACTTGTCAGCCACAAACGAGCCTGCAGCTGACGTGGACTTTTACCCCCTCCATAAATCTTCGTCCGCGAAGCCAAGCCAAAGAGAAATAGTGAATATCTGAAATGCATGCTCACAACTAATCTAAAGAACATAAAACTCAATACAAATGTTTAATGCACCAATTCCTAGCAATAACCTGAGGAACCATCAAGTCCTCATGCATTTATTTTTAGTAATATTTTGTTTTTCACTTTTTCTGATCATAAAGTGAATTCTCAGCCCAATATGTTTGTCAATGATATGAAATAACACTTTTTTTTTAATGGAAGACCACACAATGTTTGGAAATGGACAATGACTGCCATGTCACAACCAAAGCTTAAATATAATAAAAAAGCCAAACACATCATTTGCCTATTCAGCAATGCTCTTTATGCATTGGTTTGAATCTGTGCTTATGTAGTATCAGAGGAACTACTGCTAGTGAATTCTGACATGTTCTTAAGTCTTACATATCAGGGCTTAAAGAAAAAGGCACTCAAATTTGAAAGGACACAGAATAGGATTTTCAGTACTAGCTATATTGCATTCATGAAGTATTTTTTAAAACTCATTCTTCTCATACTGCTGAGAAGAACAAGGAAGACATCATGTTGAAAACAGCATCAGGGCAGTCATGCAGTGCTGTTCAATGTTTGACATCACCCACATTTATTTACTGTGTATACATTGTTTCTGGAACCCTCTAACCAAAACTATTAAAGGTGGCACAATAACTACTGGTGCATGAAATGTAATAGTTCAGTGAGGCCACTGACCAGCATGCATCTTCAAAGTAGATGTCTCATCTGGCTTTACCAGTATCAGTCAGGCAATTCCAATAAATAGGCTGAAAAGTCAAATATAATAAGCTTGTTCTAAAACAGTCAATTTTAAAATATCTCATGGATTTGTACATAGGTTTGATTGCAAAGAGGCGATCTTAACATGCAATACATAAAAGTGCTGGAGAAATTCAGCTGGTCACGCAGCATCCATAGGAAGTAAAAGGCAGTTAACATTTCAGGTAGATGCCTGTTTAAAAAGATGGAGGAAGGAGCACAGTCTAATAGACAAGAGGTAATAGATGGATGCAGGTGAGAGAGTTGAAGCTGAGAAGTAAAAGTGAGAAGAGGGCAGAGGGCTAAGAAAGGAGGGTTGTTTTAAAATGGGAGAAAGAAGGGAAAGGGGTGGGGAGCTGGAGGAAAGGAGACAGAGAGATTGGGGGAAGAGTTAACAGAAATTGGAGAAGTTAATGTCGTCTGGGTGGAGACTGACGAGATGGAATACGAGGTGTTGATCCTCCATTTTGCAGGGGGCCTCGATTTGTTAGTTCATGAGCCCATTGGCAGACATGTCAGTGTGGCATGATGTGTGGAATTAAAATAGTTGGCCATTGAGAGGTTCTTACTGTTGCAGTGGACAAAGTGAATTGAAGGTACTTAAAAAATTGATCTCCCTGTCTGTGTCAAGTCTCCCCAATGTTGTGGACACCACATCAGGAGCAGTGTATGCAGTAATTAAAATAGGTGGTTTAGATGTTTTGTTTGCACATTTTCTGAAAGAATTAATGGATCAGTTTTGTCTTTGATCTCGTTGTGCTACATTTGTAATGACAGCAAAATGTATTTCAGCTTAGATGTGAACCTTTATGGGCAAATCAATTGCAAAACCTGCTTTGTTGATCGGTTAAGGCATTTATGAAGGAAATTCACAGATTCATAAGTTGCAAATTTTAAAAACAGATAACACCTTGTAAACATTATTCTGTGTAAATCACACCCAACATATCTTCAGAGCAACCTTGTTAGAGGTGCTGACAGAAATAGTCCCTTTGAGAATATACAACTTCTCATCTTTCACAAGGAACATATGATACATTTGAATTAACAAAAAAAAATACATTCATACCCACAGAGACATCTATTTATAAACTCCATATTTACATAGCAAGATGGTTATACAGGACCTGTTCCAGACAAGATATATATGGGATCTTCTCTGCTCTGCCATTCTGCAGAGGGAGGCAAATGCAACTCAGACCAACACATCCCCTCCATCAACTCCACTTACAGTTTCTGTAGCTTTGGAAACGCCCAGCCAACATACTGAAAGAGCCATCCCACTCTGGCCACATTCTCCTCCCTCCCTCCTGTTGGGGAGAAGTCTCAAGAGTGTGAGATCGCACACCAACAGTTCAAAGAAAATTTCTTCCCAACAGCCATCAGTACTTCAGAATAATGATCAAATGCTGCCCTTGCAATGTATTAATTGATCTTTTCACTGTCACATTACACATCAAAATGCAGTCTTGCTCTTCTCCTTTGTACTGCATGTTGGAACTGATTGCTTGTGAAACAAGCTTTCCCACTGCACCAGATATAATGCGATAATAAACTTGAACATAGACCAGCAGTATATAGTACAACAAATTGCAGAATACAAAAAAATACAACATCTGAAATATCCTGTAAGCAAATGCCAAAATAAAAGTTAGCATGAACTATTCAGATCACATCTTAAAGCATAACAGTGCCATAGGTTTTCTCCAGAGAACGCCCCCATTATTACTGCTGCTAGGGTTGTTTTACTCACTTTTTTTCCAGCACAACTATTTCCTGCCAAAGAACAGTAAAATGATCGTTAGTAGCCAATCAGGTTGGTCTTTATATGAACCACACAGAGAGCATGTTACATGCTCTCTGGAAAGTACAAACATGAATTTTATAATAGAGAGCAGATGGGGAATGAGGGTGGTTTAGAGTGAACAAAATACAATCTCGATGCATAACACTATTTATAAAGCTTCTATAAATGCACAAGTGGTTTGCAAACTATTTTTCCCCATTACCTTGTAAGAATTTGATGGCAATGTTTGCAAAGCAAGTTTTTTTTTCTAGGCAATGAACATGTACTAACATATCTGCCCCTTCTAATATGCTGCCAGTGTCAAATTTCTTATTTTTTTTCCTTGATTGGAACAGCTCTGTAAAAATAAAGAACATTAGAGAAAAAAAATCTGACATAAAAATTCAGGCTTTAAGTCTCAAACCTTTCTTGGAAGAAATTACTGGTTCAGATAGGGTTGCAGAGAGAAGCAAATTCCTGTCAAATTATTGTCAGTAATACTGAGATTGTTTTTGGCCATATGCTGTGTAAAATGTCCATCCAAAATGCTTATCAAAGGAAATGCAGTGAAACATGGCCTCTCAAAAGTGAGAAAGCAAAACAGGTGCTTAACCTTTTATCTGGGATCATCAGGACTAGACACATGCCATTGTTCGGAATCTTCCGGATTTTGGAATCATTTTGATTTCCATCCCTTTAAGCCTGCCCGAGTCCCACTGCCATCTCCACCCCCCCACACCCCTCCTGAGTTGTGTTGCCATCTCCAACCCCCCACTCCCCTCTAGAGTTGCGCTGCACTCTTCTTCTTCCCTGAGTCATGCTGCTGTCTCTCCCCCCCTCACCTACTCAAGTTGTGCTGCTGTCTCTCTCTCTCCACCTTGCCCGCTCAAGTTGCGCTGCTGTCTCTCTCCCCCTCGCCCAACCGAGTCATGATACCATCTCTCCCCCCCACCCACCTCCATTATCTACTTGATTTCTTCAAGAAACATACCTTCAGTGTTCAAGTTAAAATATTTTGTGGAACAACTCTCCTAATTGGAAAAACAGGTTGTTATTTTGTTCTTTCATTTAACTTAATTATATACCAATTTAAAATATTAAATCTTTCCCTGGCAAAGTAAATACCTTAAATGAAAATATTTGCAGCAATTTCAATTTTGAGCTTATTGATTTTGTAGACACTATAAAAATAAAATCATATTTGGCAAAAAAAATTAGAAGCTTTTGATATGATTGAACTTTATCAGCCATGGCAAAAACTATGCTGGCAGACAATAAGATTTATTCATAACTAAGGCCAGATTTTCTTAAATTTGAGGAATAGAAAAGATTGACACGTTAAAAAAAAAGGTAACCATGCATTTTGTTCTCCATTTAATATTTCTTTTACCTTATTTCAACTCCAAACATACACACATCTAAAATTTGTATTTGCAAAACAGAAGACACCTGCACATATTAGGTATAAACTATGCAGTTCAGTACAAGGATAGAGGACTGATAAACATTAAATCAGGAGCCATTAAATAAATGATCGATTAAAAACTGAATGAAACGATGTATATATCAGCCCAAAATGTCCTTAGGATAACTGAAACACTGTTATAAACAGCACTTAACCATTAGAGCTGTGGATGGCACAGCCATTTGTGCCGATGCCTCACAGCACTAGGTTCAATCCTGACATTGGCTGTTGTCTGTGTGGAGTTTGCATGTTTTCCCAGTGGCTGCTTGGGTTTCCTCCCATATCCCAAAAATGGCATGTTAATTGGCTGTTGTAAATACAATGTAGGTGAGTGATAGAATTTGGTGGGGAGTTGATAAGAATGTGGTGAGAACGAAACAAATGGGATTAACGTAGGTAACAGACAACAGACTCGCCAAGGCAAATAGCGCCTTTGGAAGACTACACAAAAGAGTCTGGAAAAACAACCAACTGAAAAACCTCACAAAGATAAGCGTATACAGAGCCATTGTCATACCCACACTCCTGTTCGGCTCCGAATCAAGGGTGCTCTACCGGCACCACCTACGGCTCCTAGAACGCTTCCACCAGCGTTGTCTCCGCTCCATCCTCAACATCCATTGGAGCGCTTTCATCCCTAACGTCGAAGTACTCGAGATGGCAGAGGTCGACAGCATCGAGTCCACGCTGCTGAAGATCCAGCTGCGCTGGATGGGTCACGTCTCCAGAATGGAGGACCATCGCCTTCCCAAGATCGTGTTATATGGCGAGCTCTCCACTGGCCACCGTGACAGAGGTGCACCAAAGAAAAGGTACAAGGACTGCCTAAAGAAATCTCTTGGTGCCTGCCACATTGACCACCGCCAGTGGGCTGATAACGCCTCAAACCGTGCATCTTGGCGCCTCACAGTTTGGCGGGCAGCAACCTCCTTTGAAGAAGACCGCAGAGCCCACCTCACTGACAAAAGGCAAAGGAGGAGAAACCCAACACCCAACCCCAACCAACCAATTTTCCCCTGCATCCGCTGCAACCGTGTCTGCCTGTCCCGCATCGGACTTGTCAGCCACAAACGAGCCTGCAGCTGACGTGGACTTTTTACCCCCTCCATAAATCTTCGTCCGCGAAGCCAAGCCAAAGAAAATGGGTAGTCAACTGTTTTCATGAATTTGATCGGCTAAAAGGCCTGTTTCTTTACTGTATTGTTCTTTGACTCCCTTGCAGCGTATGGAGAATGTAAAGGATGTGGAAAAAAGTGATGTCATGGCAAAACTGTATGAATTAGAGATAAATTAATACAACAGAATATACATAAATAAAAAAAATCCATAAATATCAAAGACAGTAAGTGAAAAGAATCAAACAACTTAGCTCCAAACCACCTGGGCATAGAAATATTCAAAGGCATTTATGCTATTAAACATGGACATTGAGCAATTATATTTCAATTGCTAACAAATAACCTGGAAAGAGAAAGGAACTGGAGATGATATGGAATTTATGACTCATTTCTAAATAATAAAGTTCAACAAAACAATGACTATTAGTTCCAATAAGGGAAATGAACCAAAGCAAATAAGAAAAACAAAATTGTATTATTATTTTTGCAATAAATATAATAAATAGTTTAAAATAACATTTAAGAAAAGGAAAAAAATATTGGTCTAAGACTAAAGTAGCTGACTGGAAGGAAGCTAATATTTGAGACCATGGGAATAAAAGTAACTTGCTGTATTTAAAAAAAAATAAGACATCTGCTTAGACTGTGCACTGCTGTGTCAGGAATTTGAAATGATTTTATTTTCCTTCCACTGGTACTCACACAACAAATAATTAACCATGACTCAGTATGGAGAAGCTCCATGCCAGGATTAGGGTTGGGGCAATGATGCAGCCACTCAGTGAACTCGATGGTGTATCCCACAGGGCATGGTAAGTTTAGGCAGTTGCTGGGCATTGGGAACACTTGTTCCATGGACTCACGAACTAGGGTCTTTCTCATCATCTCTTGTGCATGTGATGCAAGTAGAAGTCTACCTCTCTCTCTTGGCAGCACAATTCTCACCAACCTAGATACTTTACTGTAACAGACCCAACAGTGGTCGCTGGCCACTGAGCTTAAAACATCAAGGTTTGAAGACAGTAGCTTACTAGCCAAAGAGCCCCACATCTCAGCATTGTGTAGCTAAATTTATACTTTACATTATAAATGATACAAAACATTTTAATTGGTACCATTTTTAATTTCAGAGTTTTAAAAATAGTAATATTGTAAGATGGTTATAATGTGAATGTTTACACTATAACGCTGCCTTAAAACACTGAATTTCACGGCTTGTTCATGACAATAAAATTCTGATTCTGATTAATTAACTGGAGGAAAATGCTGTAAATCTTAGACTGTACATTAGATTACATTTAACAGAGTCACACTGGTAAACTTTTTTGGGACTTTGAAAAACGATGGTATGACGTTGCAGGAATCACCCATCCCCAGGCATCTTGATTGCTATTTTATAGTTTTAGCCTGTCCATCTAGGAAGGTAAATCAATTAGAAAACCAATTGTGGTTTTTTTCAAATAGCATCCTACATTAAATCTTCTTGTCAAATATAAATTGAAAAGAATGAAATCATCATTTTAAAGTATTATTTGTAAAGAGATAGACAGAAACATGCATGAGGGAGTACAAGCAGGCATGATGTTCTGACTAGTGAAGCAGGCTACAAAAGCTTCCATGGACTACTTTTGCTTCTTTTCCTTATGTTCTCCAAGAGTAGCCAAATCTTGTTTGGTTATACAAGAAAGTCTGCAAATCCTGTTTTTTTTTGTGTGGATTAAGAGCCAAGGCTTAAAATGTTAGTTATTCTTTACTTCATATGGATGCAGTGTGGCCTACTGAATTTCTCCAGCATGTTGTGTATTGTACTTGTTAAGTTGTAATTATGATGCTGTAAATAAACATAATAGGCAAAATGTAATTTCATAAAATGGCACATTTTTTAGGAAACGATTAAATCAAAATTGAATATCTAAAGGGCTAGTATCGCGGAAATAGAAAGGGAGGACGTTGCAGATGAGAGTGTCCACTGTGTCGCTGTGGGTGGAAAGTCAGAAATAGGAAGGGAGCTATCACTGTTCTGGGAGTTGTCTATAGGCTCCCAAATAGTCCTCAGGATACTGAGGAGCAGATAAGCAGGCAGATTTTGGAATGGTGTGGGAAATATAGGGTTGCGGTTTCAACTTCCCTAATATTGACTGGCAACTACTGACTGCAAGAGGGATAGATGTGGCTGAATTTGTCAGGTGTGTTCAAGAAGGATTCCTAACTCAGAATATGGACCAGCTGACTAGAGGAGAGGCCACACTGGATCTGGTTCTGGGGAATGAACCTGGTCAGATGGCGGAACTCTCGGTGGGGGAGCATTTTGGTGAGAGTGACCACAACTCCCTTAGCTTCAGCATAGATACAGAAAAGGATATAAACAGTCAAACTTGGAAAGTGCTTAATTGGGGAAGGGCTAATTATAAAGGGATGAGGCAGGAACTAGTGAGAATAAAATGGAAACAGATGTTTAAGGGTGAAAGCACAGAAGTAATGTGGAGAAAGTTTAGGGACCACTTGAGCAGGGTTCAAGATAGGTTAGTCCCAGTGGGACAAGTAAAAGATGGTAGGAAAAGGGAAACGTGGCTGATGAAACAGGTCAAGCAACATGTCAAGAGGAAGAAGGAAGCATTATTAGATAGAGGAAGCAGGAAACAGGAAGGGCTCATGAGAAGTATATGGCAGCCAGGAAGGAGCTTAACAAAGGACTTAGGAGAGCTTAAAAGGGGCATGAGAAGGCCTTGGCATGTAGAATTAAGGAGAACCCCAAGGCCTTCTAATGCATATGAGAAGAACAGAATGAAGGTGGGGCTGCTAAAGGATAAGGGAGGCAAGTTGCCTGGAGATGGAGGAGGTTGGAGAGGTCTTAAATGAATACTTTGCTACAGTATTCATGAGAAAAGAACTTTGATTGCATTGAGGTCAAAATTGAACAGGCCTGTGTGCTGGACAATGTGGAGATAAAGAAAGTGGAAGTGTTGCATTCTCTTAAAAACAACAAGATTGATGTTCCCCAGGGCCGGATGCGATATACCCCAGGCTGCTGTGGGAAGTGAGAGAAGAAATAGCTGGGGCAGTAGCTATGATCTTGGAATCTTCTTTGGCCGCAGGGGGAGGTGCCTGGAGGGTTGGAGAATGGCAAATGTAGTCCCCTTGTTTAAAAAAGTTAACAGGGAGAATCCTGGGAATTATAGACTGGTGAGTCTTACGTTACTGGTGTGCAAACTATTGCACAAGATTCTTAAGGAAAGGATCTACGAGCATTTAGAGAAGTACAGTCAACTCAAAATTAGACAACATGGCTTGTGAAGGGAAGGTCGTGCCTCACACATCTAATTGAGTTTTTTGAGGAGGTAACAAAAGAAATTGATGAAGGCAGTAGATGTGGTCTACATGGATTTTAGCAAGGCTTTTGAACGGGTCCCCCATGAGAGATTCTTCCAGAAAGTTATGAGTCGTGAGATCAATGGAAAATGAGCTGTGTGGATAAAAAAAATGGACTTTTAGGAAGAAAGTAGAGAGTAGTCGTGGAACTAAAGTATTCTGCCTGGAGATTGGTGATTAGTGGAGCACCACAAGGATCTGTTCTGGGACTCCTGCTCTTTTTGGTTTTTATAAATGACTTGGATGAAGAGGTGGAAGGATGGGTCAGTATGTTTGCAGATGACACAAAGTTTAGAGGCTTTGTGGATGAAGCTGAAGGATGTTGAAAGTTACAAGATGATATAGACAGGATGCAGAGTTGGGCAGAAAAGTGGCAGATGGATTTCAATCCATATAAGTGTGAGGTGATGCATTTTGGAAAGACTAACCAGAAGGCTGAGTTCAGAGTTAATGGTCAGGGTTACTTAAGAGTGTGGATGGAGAGACGGACTGGACCTTAGGATGCAAATCCATTCATCCCTCAAGGTCTCCACACAGGTTGATAGGATAGTTAAGAAGGCCAATGGGATGCTGGGCTTCATTAATAGAGGTCTGAAATCAGGAGTTGAGAAATCATGTTACAACTCTACAAATCTTCGATAAGACCACACTTAGAGGATTGTATTCAGTTCTGGTCACCTCATTATAGGAAGGATGTGAAAGCTATGAAGTGTGCAGAGGAGATTTACTAGGATGTTGCCTGGATTGGGAAACAAGTCTTATGAGGCAAGGTTAGCAGAGCTGGGACATTTCTCTCCGGAACGTCGAAGAATGAGAGGAGTCTTGATAGAGGTTTACAAGATTATGCGAGGCATAGATAGGGTTGACAGCCAGTACCTGTTTCCCAGGGCAGGATCAGCAAACACCAGAGGACATATGTACAAAGTGAAGGGAGGGAAGTTTAGGGGAAACATCAGGGTAAATCGTTTACACAGAGTTGTGGATGCTGGGAATGCCCTTTCGGGGATGGTGGTAGAGGCTGAAACATTGGGGGCATTTAAGAAACTCCGAGACAAACACATGGATGAAAGAAAAATAGAGGGTAGGGAGGGTTTAGTATCCTTTTTTAGGAGGAGATATATGGGTCGGCACAACATTGAAGGCTTATACTGCTATTGATCGATGCTCCATGTAAAGAGTACAAATCAGAATATGATCAAAGGGAAGATTTGTTAAATTATCCTGATGCGTAAAAAGGATATTTTTTTCATATTCCAATCCCAAAAATACAGATTAATTAATATTATAAAAGACTATATTTTCATATTTTCTGTTTTATGAAGGTAACACATTTCAAAATTTGGTGCATATACTTTTTCTCTATCAAGTACCAAACCTGTTTTCATGCACAATTTAACTGAAATACCAAGGAATAAAATACACTGGATCTATTAGATCACATGAACACTTGGCCAGAGGGGCACAGCCTACATAATGACTGCTTTTCTGGTGCTGTCAATCATTGGTAGCTTTCCAATTATGTTGTGTTTTAATAGTCAAGTTAAAAGTGCCCAAATAACCCTCGACTTGTGAATTTCTACTTCTACAGGGATTACTGGCATTTAGCACCAATACGACTTGTAGGAGGTATTCAAAATATTGCACGGTTCATGTCTATAAATCAACATTTTCAGTGAATTCACCAACGCTACTGGAATTTCATCCGCAACAAAAAGTTTATTTAAGATGTTCAAAAAGGTTTCTGGACCTCAGTTTTGAGTGCTCAGTTGCTAGGACAAAAAATAAAGAAACTATAATCATTTCTAAAAAATGAATTCCCTCGAGATTGCTACACATTGTGTTGTCCTGATTGAAACTGCACTTTGGTAAGTACAAATTCAAACTTTTGGCCAACAGAAGGCAAACAAATGGTACAAAAGACACACACAGAATTTTAGAACTAATTTATCCTTCTCTCCCTTATTTCTTTAGTGTTACAAACCCACAGCACCGATTACTCAGCTATAAAATCCCTCAGGGATAGCGGAAATGTGGAGGGCCAGATGATTAATGACTCAGCTATGGAGGCAGTGAGTGCTGCTGTAGAATGTTACCAGATTAAGGTCTGAGATTGGAACATCTGCGATCCTGAGGTTTAGCTGACATTGTGCAAGACATAAACAGATGAAACTAAAAATAAGTTAACTTATAATATGAAGATTGTCTCTGTTTACCAAATGAAGCACCAAAGTGATTAAAATTGGGTAAATTCATTCAGAAAAGGTCAAATTCTTTGTGAATAGTTGAAGCAAATGCCAAAAAAAAAACACAAACTGTTTGGAAAATATTTAGCATCTGGATAAATATATCACCATGAAATTGCATCCGTTTCTAGGTCGTATATAAGACAAAGACATTTTTCACACTAAAAATCCAATAGCAGTTTGCAATATGGTGACTGGTCATTTGAAACAAATAGAAAAAAACTGAAAATTGATCAAGCTAAAAAAAATGGAAAACTGAAAGGATAAATCAAAATAACATCATGTTTATAAGTGAAAGAAACTAAACAGACTTATTCATTATTGCACAACACAGAATACATTTTATTGAGCCTCAAGGTACTAAAATTTCCATTTGAATAACACATATAAGCAGATTATCCATGAAGTCAAATGAAGCTTTTCTACTCCTGTGGTTTTTTCATTTAATTTCATCATTTAGACGAATGTTTTGGAGGTTTGGGAATCATGTTGTTTTAGGGCATTTTGACCCTTGGGAGTCTGTTAGGAATTTTACTCACAGATATGCCAGCCAAAAACCTAAAACACATTTATTCAGACTGGAAAGGGGGAAAAAAGTTAAACAACCTCATGACTCCATTATGAACTTCACATTTCTCCTGAGACTTGACTTCTGACACAAGGAGTGGGCCAAATAAGAACCAGAGTGTGGGCCCCCAACACGAGCCTGGTTTTAATTAGTCCACGCAAAGGAGCTCTTCGACAAAAACTCATCAAGTTGAATAGTTCATACACATAACCTTGCATGGGCCCAAGCAAAGCTAACACTGTATGGCAGTGTCTTTGAAATAAATGTTTCTGTTATACCAGGAGCAGAAAGTCATTTATATAGAGCATTAACCCTTTGACATTCAGTATAACAAAAGGTTATTCATGGATGCTACAGTGACCTAATGTGGCACCAAATAGTTGCTGCTGCTATTGTAAACCTTTTCTATGAGTTAATCAGGACATTCCAGAATGCCAATCACATTGGGAAGCAGGTAATAATTTAAATTACACCAATCCAAAAGAATTGGCTTCAACTTAGCACAGTGCCTTTACTGCGCCAGCAATCAGGACCAGAGTTTGAATCCCTTGCTGTCTGTAAGAAGTTTGTGCATTTTCCCCGTGAATGCGTGGGCTTTCTCTCGGGCATCTGGTTTCCTCCCACCATTCAAAAGGTACTGGTGGGGGGGAGGGGGTTAGATTGATTGGGTGTAAATTGGGCGGCATGGACTCATGGGTCGAAATAACCTATTATCATGCTGTATGTCTATATTTAAAATTTAAAAAAATTAAAATTAAAAAAATAAATTTAATCTTGGTTCAACTTTATTTCAGAAAAATGTTGGCAAACAGTATTTTACTATTGTGAAGTGGTGAGTTGCATAAATTGCTCTGAAACTGGCTTGAAAAAGTTGCAAAAATAACTTTGACCAACTTTCCAAGAGATGGAGACATTATTTTTAAATTAGGTTTCCAACTTCATTAAGATGAGGATTGACACATGAAATGAGGAATTTGGAATGTGAGGATCCAAAACTGCTTCTTACCACTCAATACAAGAAAGAAAGATTAAAACTTCCATAACATCTTTCATTTCCTCAGGTAATTACAAATCCAAAACAAGAAATTCTGAGCTACCATACTCTATATTATTTTGGATTGTAATCCAAAAATCAGTGAATGCGTACCAAGGTTCCATAACCAATAAAAACATTAATAATTAGAAAAGCAAATCAAGCAAAAAAACCATCTGTTGGAGGAACTCAGCAGATTGAGCAGCAGTGAGAGAAAAAGAATTGTCGATATTTCAGGCCAGAACCCTTCTGATAAAAGGCCAATGAAGGATTCTGGCCCGAAGCTCAGCAATTCTTTTACTCCCACTCATTCTCCCAACCCACTGAGATCCTTCAGCAGATTGCCTTTTGCTCTAATTCCAACATCTGCAGTCTCTTATGACTCAACCAATCAACCAGGCTTTCACAACACCAATCTGTGGCCTCCAAATGTATATGGCTCGACCTGCCATACCATCAATTACAGTTGCTTCATCAATGCAAGATTAAGATCCTGGAATTTCTCTTACAAGACTAACATGGAAGCACGAATAACAAAACATAGACCACAGTGTTTCAAGAAACAGCACACCTAAAAATTCCAAAGAATAAATAGGAATGAATTACAAATCCATATCCCAAAGATGAATATTTTCAATGTGATAAATTTTGAAAGGCCTGAGACATTGTACATAATTTGGACAAAACTTCCGAGTGTTATGAGAACTAAGATCTTTCACAGCAAACTCTAGTTAGTTTCAAAGTAGATGTATAATTTTTACATGCAGACCTGCTGGTTACAGAACTTTACTATATCCTTGTTGATAAGAAATCGATAAAAGAAATGCAGAATTTGGCAATTTTTTTCCAAAACCCTCCTGAATTGGACAATGAATCTTTTGGTTGGGAAATGGTACCAGTCACTTCATTAAACAAGATATTGGTTTTAGAGGAAATGTAGATGATGTAGAATGGCACCAGGGCTCAAGGAGGTTGAACTTTGGGAATGGTTTGAACAAATCTGGTATATGTTCTTTGAGGTTAAAAAAAATGTAGGATTACCCAATGCAAATCTTTCAAATGATCTAGTGATTTATCAGTGAGAGAAATAAGTGTTTGGAGAAATCAGAAGGGTGCATGTTTAAAATTTAGAAGCAAATACAGTTCTATCTCCCAAAACAAGACCAGTTCTTGTATTTTAGAACATAGAAAACCTACAGCCCACAAAGCTGTGCCAAATATGTCCCAACCCTAGAAATTACTCGGCTTACCCATAGTCCTCTAGTTTTCTAAGTTCCATGTACAAAAAATGTGTCTGATGATTCTGTGTGTTTCATTTTCCAGTCTGCCCCAATAATGTTCAATCAGCTGTATCTATGTAATTGTTTACTTCAGTTTCTGGTATTTTGCACCACCATAAAACTTTCTTAGAATTATTTCAAATTTCAGATTTATAGTCAGAGAACATACATGACATTACAGAGCACCCTGAGATTCGTTATCTGTGGACGAGGCAGAAAAAAAATGTAGACAGTGTATACATGTAAGCAAATATAGAACTGTAAACAGATAATGAATGTAAACAAACTGACTGTGCAATAAAGAGAGAATAAAATAAAATAAAATAAAAATAAAATGCACAAGTAAGAGTCCTTAAAAGAGTCCTTGCTTGAGTTTGTTGTTGAGGAATCTGATGGTGGAGGAGTAGCAGTTGTTCCTGAACCTGGTGGTGTGAGTCATGTGGCATCTATACTTTTCTGATGGCAGCAGTGAGAACAGAGTGTGTGCTGGGTGGTATGGATCCTTGATTATTGCTGCTGCTCTCTGACAGCAGAGTTCCATGTATTCCCTAGGCCATAGTGCTCTGCGATTAGTAAGGGATTTCTTAAGGTGGTATGCGGGTGGAAAGAAAAAGGTTGAAAACCACTGATTTAATCGTACTAATTGACTTGTGATGTACGCGGTTTCATAACTCCAAAGGAAATTGGCCAATGACAGATTTTTCTCGAGCAAAATATTTCAGGAACAATTGGGTCTTGATTCTCAACCTTCCCTTCCAACTCACATATCACCTAAGCAATCCCTTACTAATCACAGAGCACCCATGGCCCAGCACCTCCTCTCCGTCTGCAACAAAAGCAACATCTCTGTAGCCAACCATTTCAATTCTGAGTCACACTTTCAAAGTCACATGTCTGTCCATGGCCTTTCACACTCCCCCACCCTGACCACCCGCAGATTGGAGGAAGAACACCTCATTTCTCATCTGGGCACTCTCCAATCCCAGGGCATGAACTTTTCTCCACCCTCCTCACTATAACTAGTTATTCCAGTTCCCACTTCTTTTCTCTTCACCTAGCCTAGACTTCTCCCCCACTTTCTGCAGTCCTCCCCCTCGACCTATCATCTCCCACCCTCACTACCCCTCTCACCCCTTCTGTTTGGACATCTCTCATGCTCCTCCACATCTTGATGAAGGGCTCAAGCCTGAAACGTTGGTGATGTTTGACCTGCTGAGTTTCTCTAGCACTGTGTGTTTTTTTTTCACCTATGGCATAGGGATTACTTAAAATGGATAGAATGTGAATGGATAGAAAATGGTTGAGAACCACTGTTGTAGATGTTCTTGATAGTGGAGGTGGTTTTGCCTGTGACATTTTGAGCTGGCATTAGATGAATTCCAGATCATTCAGAAGGCAGAGGGTGTGATTGACAAGAGTTACAGGGACACTTATCACATCTAGGAGGAAGGGGAAGGGTAGATGGGTGACAGTCAGAAGAGGGAAATGGAGCAGGCAGACAGTGCAGGGCATCCCTGTGGACATTCCCCTGAATAACAAGTATACAATTTTGGATACTGTTGAGGGGGATAACCTACCAGGCACAAGCCACGGTGATCAGGTCTCTGGCATGGAGTCTGGTCCTATGGATAAGAAGGGAAGGGAGAAGAGGTAATAGGGGATTCCTTAGTTAGGGGGACAGATAAGAAGTTCTATGGAAAAGATCGAGTATCCCGGGTGGGATGTTGCCTCCATGCTGCCAGGGTCCGAGACATCTCAAATCAAGTTCGCGGCATTTTCAGGAGAATCCTGTTGGAGCTCCTGTTGGAGCTCTGCGCAGAACAGCGGCTTGTCATTACAAACACCCTTTTTCAGCAGAGGGACAGCCTTAAGACTACCTGGATGCATCCCCGATCCAAACACTGGCACCTCCTGGACTACATCCTGGTGCGAGAAAGTGACAAACGACATGTGCTCCACACCAGGGTCATGCCCAGCGCGGAATGCCACACTGACCACCGGCTGGTTCGCTGCAAGCTCAACCTTCACTTCAAGCCAAAGCCCAGGAACAGTAAAGCCCCCAGAAAGAGGTTCAATGTTGGAAACCTGCAGTCAGACGAAGCGAGAGGAAACTTCCAGGCAAACCTCAAAGCAAAGCTCGACGATGCAATCCGTCTCATGGACCCGTCCCCTGAAACCCTCTGGGATCAGTTGAAGACTACCATACTGCAATCCACTGAAGAGGTACTGGGCTTCTCCTCGAGGAAAAACAAGGACTGGTTCGACGAAAACAGCCAGGAAATCCAGGAGCTGCTGGCAAAGAAGCGAGCTGGCCACCAGGCTCACCTTACAAAGCCATCCTGTCCAGAGAAGAAACAAGCCTTCCGTCGCGCATGCAGCCATCTTCAGCGCAAACTCCAGGAGATGCAAAATGAGTGATGGACTAGCCTCGCCAAACGAACCCAGCTCAGCGCGGACATTGGCAACTTCAGGGGTTTCTACGAGGCTCTAAAGGCTGTGTACGGCCCCTCACCCCAAGTCCAAAGCCCGCTGCGCAGCTCAGACGGCAAAGTCCTCCTCAGCGACAAGATCTCCATCCTCAACCGATGGTCAGAACACTTCCAATCTCTTTTCAGTGCCAACCGCTCAGTCCAAGATTCCGCCCTGCTCCAGCTCCCTCAACAGCCCCTAAGGCTAGAGCTGGATGAGGTCCTCACCCAGGATGAGACATTTAAGGCAATCGAACAACTGAAAAGCGGCAAAGCAGCAGGTATGGATGGAATCCCCCCAGAGGTCTGGAAGGCTGGCGGCAAAACTCTGCATGCCAAACTGCATGAGTTTTTCAAGCTTTGTTGGGACCAAGGAAAACTGCCTCAGGACCTTCGTGATGCCACCATCATCACCCTGTACAAAAACAAAGGCGAGAAATCAGACTGCTCAAACTACAGGGGAATCACGCTGCTCTCCATTGCAGGCAAAATCTTCGCTAGGATCCTCCTAAATAGAATAATACCTAGTGCCGCCGAGAATATTCTCCCAGAATCACAGTGCGGCTGTCGCACAAACAGAGGAACTACTGACATGGTCTTTGCCCTCAGACAACTCCAAGAAAAGTGCAGAGAACAAAACAAAGGACTCTACATCACCTTTGTTGACCTCACCAAAGCCTTCGACACCGTGAGCAGGAAAGGGTTTTGGCAAATACTAGAGCGCATCGGATGTCCCCCAAAGTTCCTCAACATGATTATCCAACTGCACGAAAACCAACAAGGTCGGGTCAGATACAGCAATGAGCTCTCTGAACCCTTCTCCATTAACAATGGCGTGAAGCAAGGCTGTGTTCTCGCACCAACCCTCTTTTCAATCTTCTTCACCATGATGCTGAACCAAGACATGAAAGACCTCAACAATGAAGACGCTGTTTACATCCGGTACCGCACGGACGGCAGTCTCTTCAATCTGAGGCGCCTGCAAGCTCACACCAAGACACAAGAGAAACTTGTCCGTGAACTACTCTTTGCAGACGATGCTGCTTTAGTTGCTCATTCAGAGCCAGCTCTTCAGCGCTTGACGTCCTATTTTACAGAAACTGCCAAAATGTTTGGCCTGGAAGTCAGCCTGAAGAAAACTGAGGTCCTCCATCAGCCAGCTCCCCACCATGACTACCAGCCCCCCCACATCTCCATCGGGCACACAAAACTCAAAACGGTCAACCAGTTTACCTATGTCGGCTGCACCATTTCATCAGATGTAAGGATCGACAATGAGATAGACAACAGACTCGCCAAGGCAAATAGCGCCTTTGGAAGACTACACAAAAGAGTCTGGAAAAACAACCAACTGAAAAACCTCACAAAGATAAGCGTATACAGAGCCGTTGTCATACCCACACTCCTGTTCGGCTCCGAATCATGGGTCCTCTACCGGCATCACCTACGGCTCCTAGAACGCTTCCACCAGCGTTGTCTCCGCTCCATCCTCAACATTCATTGGAGCGCTTTCATCCCTAACGTCGAAGTACTCGAGATGGCAGAGGTCGACAGCATCGAGTCCACGCTGCTGAAGATCCAGCTGCGCTGGGTGGGTCACGTCTCCAGAATGGAGGACCATCACCTTCCCAAGATCGTGTTATATGGCGAGCTCTCCACTGGCCACCGTGACAGAGGTGCACCAAAGAAAAGGTACAAGGACTGCCTAAAGAAATCTCTTGGTGACTGCCACATTGACCACCGCCAGTGGGCTGATATCGCCTCAAACCGTGCATCTTGGCGCCTCACAGTTTGGCGGGCAGCAACCTCCTTTGAAGAAGACTGCAGAGCCCACCTCACTGACAAAAGGCAAAGGAGGAAAAACCCAACACCCAACCCCAACCAACCAATTTTCCCCTGCAACCGCTGCAACCGTGTCTGCCTGTCCCGCATCGGACTTGTCAGCCACAAACGAGCCTGCAGCTGACGTGGACATTTACCCCCTCCTTAAATCTTCGTCCGCGAAGCCAAGCCAAAGATGCTGCCAGGGTCCGAGACATCTCAAATCAAGTTCACGGCATTTTCAGGAGAATCCAGATATCGTGGTCCAGGTAGGGACCAATGATGTAGGTAGGAAGGTTGAGGAGGTCCTGCAGCAAGTAGAGTTCATGGAGTTAGGTGCAAGGTTGAAGGACAGCACCTCCAGGGTTGTGATCTCAGGATTGCTAACTGTGCCATGTACTAGTGAGGTTAGAAATAGGAAGATAATGCAGCTTAACATGAAACTGAAGACATGGTGCAAGAGGGAGGGCATCAGTTTCTGGATCATTGAGCTCTCATCCAGGGAAGGTAGGACATGTTCCAATGGGACGGTTTGCATCTAAACTGGAAGGGAACTAATATCCTTGCGGGCAGATTTGTTGGTGCTGCTCCGGTGGTTTTAATCTAGATCTGCGGGGGATAGGAACCAGAGCACCAGGCCAGATAGAGGAGTGGAGGAGGGAAAAGATTAACTTAAAATTGCACGCACCATTAGAAGTCACAGGTTGAATGTGGTTGAAATGTTCTCAGGTGATCTATTTCAATGCAAGGAGTATTGTAGGAAAGGCAGACAAGCTCAGAGCATGGATTGGCACATGGAATTATGACATTGTGGTTCAGTGAAACTTGGTTGCCAGGAGGGGCAGGACTGGCAGCTCAATGTTCCAGGCTTCCATTGCTTTAGACGCAATAGAGTAAGGGGAATGAAAGGGGGAGGAGTGGCATTGCTCGTTAGGGAAAATACCACAGCTGTGCTCAGGCAGGACAGACCAAAGGGGTCATCTACTAAGTCAATATGGGTGGAGCTGAGTAGCGGAAAAGGTATACCCACACTCATGGGGGTTGTATTAGAGCCCACCCAATAGTCAGTGAGAATTGGAGGGGCAAATCTATAGAGAGATAGCAGACAGCTGCAGGAAACATAAAGTTGAGATAGTAGGAGATTTTAATTTTCCATCTTTTGACTGAGACTCCCATACTGTAAAAGGGTTGGATGGCTTCAAGTTTGTCAAATGTGTTCAGGAAAGTTTCTAAGTCCATATATATGTAGAGGTACCAACTAGAGAGAGTGTAATACTGGATCTCATATTAGGGAATGAGATGGAACATGTGACAGACGTATGTGTAGGGGAACATTTTGGGTCCAGTAATCATAATTCCATTAGTTTCAAGTTAATTATGGAGAAGGATAGATCTGGGCCTCGGGTTGAGATTCTAAATTGGAGAAAGGCCAATTTTTAGAAAATGAGAGAGGATCTAGAATGCATGGATTGAGATAGGTTGTTTTCCAGCAAGGACATGGGAGGTAAGTGGAAGACCTTCAAAGGTGAAATTTTGAGAGTACAGAGTTTGTATGTTTCTGTCTGGATCAAAGGCAAGGTTAGAAGGCATAGGGAACCTTGGTTTTTGAGGGATATTGGGGATCTGGTTTGGAAGAAGAAACAGGTTTATAACAGGTATAGGCAGCATGGAGCAAATGAGGTATTTGAGGAGTATAAAAAAGGCAAGGTAAAATCACAAGAAAGAAATTAGGAAAGCTAAAGGAAGACATGAGGTTGTTTTGGCAGACAATGTGAAGGAAAATCCCAAGGGTTTCTACAGGTATATTAAGAGCAACAGGATAATAAGGGAAAACATTGGTCCCATTAAAAATCAGAGTCGGCTTTGTATGGAGACAAAAGAGATGGGAGAGATCTTAATTTTTTTTCATCAGTATTCATTCAAGAAATGGTCACAGAGTCATGGGAAGTAAGGAAACCAATCAAAGAGGAGGAACTACTTGTTGTCTTAAAGCAAATAAGGGTGGATAAATCCCCAGGGCCTGAAAATATATTCCCTCGGTCCTTGAGGAAGGCTAGTATAGGGGTCTATTTCAGGGGTCTGGCAGATATACTTAAAATGTCCTTAGCCACAGGTGTGGTTCCAGAGGATTGGAGGGTAGCTCATGTGGTTCCATTGTTTAAAAAAAGGTTTCAAAAGAAACCCTGGAAATGATAGGCTGGAGAGCCTGATGTCAGTGGTAGGTAAATTATTGGAAGATGTTCTAAGAGATCAAATATACAATTAAAGTAAAGTAAAAGGTTGGCATAACATCATGGGTGGTTGGCACAACATAGTAAGCCAAAGGGTCTGTATTATTCTGCAATGTCCTATGTTCTAAAAGATGACAGCAAAACACTGGGAGAAGTGAAAGGCATATAGCTATAAAACATTCATATATGCACATTCAATTATTTTGTGCTTGCTTTCACTGGAGATTTGGTTTTTTTTTTATATTTTTATTTTTCACACCATAAACCACATTGACCATGATACATACTTTTTCCTTTTCAAATATATACAGTGCCATTTTCTCCCCCCACCACCTCCTCCCATCCCACCCTCCCTACCTCCCCTCCCCCCCGTCCATTTAAAGTACAAAATCTAGGATACATTAAACCAGTCAAACAATGTTGTCATTCAATAAAAATAAACAAGAAATTCCACTGAGTCAATTCTTTTCATTTCCTTCTCCTTTCGTTAATTTAGGTAGTGAATGTCCCCGGTAGGTTTTCTCTATTGTGTTTCATGTAAGGCTCCCATATTTGTTCAAATATTTCAATATTATTTCTTAAACTATATGTTATTTTTTCTAATGGAATACATTTATTCATTGTTGTATTTTCAAATTATCTTCCAATTTCCAGGTTGACATAATACATTTTTTTGCTTTGGCTAGAGCTATCTTAACAAATCTTTTTTGTGCACCATCCAAATCAATTCCAAATTCTTTGTTTTTTATGTTACTTAGGAGGAAGATCTCCGGATTTTTTGGTATATTGTTTTCTGTAATTTTATTTAATATTTGGTTTAGATCTTCCCAAAATTTTTCTACTTTCTCACATGTCCAGATTGCATGAATTGTTGTTCCCATTTCTTTTTTACATCGAAAACATCTATCAGATACTGTTGGGTCCCATTTATTTAACTTTTGAGGTGTAATGTATAGCCTGTGTATCCAGTTATATTGTGTCATACGTAACCTCGTATTTATTGTATTTCTCATCGTTCCAGAACATAACTTCTCCCATGTTTCCTTTTTTATCTTTATATTTAAATCTTGTTCCCATTTTTGTTTAGTTTTACCATTTGTTTCCTCATTCTCCTTTTCTTGCAGTTTAATATACATATTTGTTATAAATCTTTTGATTATCATTGTATCTGTAATCACATATTCAAAGTTACTTCCCTCTGGTAACCTCAGACTGCTTCCTAATTTGTCCTTCAAGTAGGATCTCAATTGGTAATATGCCAGCACTGTATCTTAAGTACAGTGGGCTGATATCGCCTCAAACCGTGCATCTTGGCGCCTCACAGTTTGGCGGGCAGCAACCTCCTTTGAAGAAGACCGCAGAGCCCACCTCACTGACAAAAGGCAAAGGAGGAAAAACCCAACACCCAACCCCAACCAACCAATTTTCCCCTGCAGCCGCTGCAACCGTGTCTGCCTGTCCCGCATAGGACTTGTCAGCCACAAACGAGCCTGCAGCTGACGTGGACTTTTACCCCCTCCATAAATCTTCGTCCGCGAAGCCAAGCCAAAGAAGAATCTTAAGTTATATTGTATTTATCTTTCATTTGTTCAAAGGATAATAATCTATTTCCTGAAAAACAATTTTCTATTCTTTTGATCCTTTTTTCATCCATTCTCTAAAGGAAAGGTTATCTATTATAAAAGGGAGTAACTTATTTTGCGTCAATATTAGTTTTGGTAATTGATAATTTGTTTTATTCCTTTCTACATGAATCTTTTTCCAAATATTGAGTAGATGATGTAATACTGGAGAACTTCTATGTTGTACCAATTTTTCATCCCATTTATATAATATGTGTTCAGGTATCTTTTCCCCTATTTTATCTAATTCTAATCTAGTCCAATCTGGCTTTTCCCTTGTTTGATAAAAATCTGATAGGTATCTTAATTGTGCGGCTCTATAATAATTTTTAAAGTTTGGCATTTGTAAGCCTCCTTGTTTATACCATTCTGTTAATTTATCTAGTGCTATCCTCGGTTTCCCCCCTTTCCATAAACATTTCCTTATTATTTTCTTTAACTCCTTGAAGAATTTCTCTGTCAAGTGTATTGGCAATGCCTGAAATAGGTATAATATCCTTGGGAAAATGTTCATTTTAATACAGTTTATCCTTCTTATTAGTGTTAATGGTAAATCTTTCCAATGCTCTAAATCGTCCTGTAATTTTTTCATTAGTGGATAATAATTGAGTTTATATAGATGGCCGAGATTTTTATTTATTTGTATACCTAGGTATCTTATTGCTTGCATTTGCCATCTGAATGGTGATTCCTTCTTAAATTTTTAGAAATCCGCATTATTCATTGGCATTGCTTCACATTTATTTACGTTAATCTTGTAACCCGACACTTCTCCATATTCCTTCAATTTCGTATATAATTCTTTTATTGATAGTTCTGGTTCTGTTAAGTATACTATAACATCATCCGCAAATAAACTGATTTTATATTCCTTCTCTTTTATTTTTATCCCTTTTATATTATTTTCTGTTCTTATCAATTCTGCTAGTGGTTCTATAGCTAACGCGAACAATAAGGGTGATAGTGGGCATCCCTGCCGTGTTCACCTGCTTAAGTTAAATTGCTTTGATATATATCCATTTACTGTCACTTTCGCCAAAGGCCCCTTATATAATGCTTTAATCCAATTAATATACTTCTCTGGTAAACTGAATTTTTGCAATAGTTTGAATAAATAATTCCATTCTACTCTGTCAAAGGCATTCTCTGCGTCTAAAGCAACTGCTACTGTTGGCGCTTTACTCCCTTCTACTGCATGAATTAAGTTAATAAATTTACAAATATTGTCTGTTGTGCATCTTTTTTTAATAAATCCAGTTTGGTCTAGATTTACCATTTTCGGTACATACTCTGCTAATCTGTTTGCTAATAGTTCAGCTATTATCTTATAATCTGTGTTAAGTAATGATATTGGTCTATATGACGCTGGTGCGAGTGGATCTTTCCCTTGCTTTAGTATTACTGTAATTATTGCTGTTTTACATGAATCTGGTAAGCTTTGTGTTTCATCAATCTGGTTGATTACTTCCAGGAGGGGAGGAATTAATAAATCTTTAAATGTTTTATAGAATTCTATTGGGAATCCATCCTCTCCTGGTGTTTTATTATTTGGTAATTTTTAAATTATCTCTTGTATTTCTACTATTTCAAATGGTTCTGTTAATTTATTTTGTTCCTCTATTTGTAATTTTGGTAGTTCAATTTTAGTTAAAAATTCATCTATTTTCCCTTCTTTCCCTTCGTTTTCAGTTTGGTATAATTGTTCATAGAATTCTCTAAAGTTTTCCTTGATCTCCTTTGGATTATATGTGATTTGTTTGTCTTTTTTCCTTGATGCCAATACCATTTTCTTAGCTTGTTCTGTCTTAAGCTGCCATGCTAGAATTTTGTGCGTTTTTTCCCCTAGTTCATAATATTTCTGTTTTGTCTTCATTATGTTCTTCTCCACCTTATATGTTTGTAGTGTTTCATATTTTATTTTTTTATCTGCCAATTCTCTTCTTTTAGTTGTATCTTCTTTCATTGCTAATCGCACACAAAACTCAAAACGGTCAACCAGTTTACCTATCTCGGCTGCACCATTTCATCAGATGCAAGGATCGACAATGAGATAGACAACAGACTCGCCAAGGCAAATAGCGCCTTTGGAAGACTACACAAAAGAGTCTGGAAAAACAACCAACTGAAAAACCTCACAAAGATAAGCGTATACAGAGCCGTTGTCATACCCACACTCCTGTTCGGCTCCGAATCATGGGTCCTCTACCGGCACCACCTACGGCTCCTAGAACGCTTCCACCAGCGTTGTCTCCGCTCCATCCTCAACATCCATTGGAGCGCTCACACCCCTAACGTCGAGGTACTCGAGATGGCAGAGGTCGACAGCATCGAGTCCACGCTGCTGAAGATCCAGCTGCGCTGGATGGGTCACGTCTCCAGAATGGAAGACCATCGCCTTCCCAAGATCGTATTATATGGCGAGCTCTCCACTGGCCACCGTGACAGAGGTGCACCAAAGAAAAGGTACAAGGACTGCCTAAAGAAATCTCTTGGTGCCTGCCACATTGACCACCGCCAGTGGGCTGATAACGCCTCAAACCGTGCATCTTGGCGCCTCACAGTTTGGCGGGCAGCAGCCTCCTTTGAAGAAGACCGCAGAGCCCACCTCACTGACAAAAGGCAAAGGAGGAAAAACCCAACACCCAACCCCAACCAACCAATTCTCCCTTGCAACCGCTGCAATCGTGTCTGCCTGTCCCGCATCGGACTGGTCAGCCACAAACGAGCCTGCAGCTGACGTGGACTTTTTACCCCCTCCATAAATCTTCGTCCGCGAAGCCAAGCCAAAGAAGAGAGAAAGAATTCTTTTTCTATATTTACTATTTCCCTTTCCAACTGCTCTGTTTCCTGATTATAGTCCTTCTTCATCTTGGTTACATAACTTATTATTTGCCCTCTAATGAACGCTTTCATTGCATCCCATAGTATAAACTTATCTTTCACTGATTCCGTATTTATTTCAAAATACATTTTAATTTGTCTTTCAATTAATTCTCTAAAATCCTGCCTTTTGAGTAGCATGGAGTTTAATCTCCATCTATACATTCTTGGAGGGATGTCCTCTAACTTTATTGTCAATATTAAGGGTGAATGGTCCGATAATATTCTAGCTTTATATTCTGTTTTTCTTACACTATTTTGCATACAAGCTGATAAGAAAAATAGGTCTATTCTTGAGTATGTTTTATGTCTACCCGAGTAATATGAATATTCCTTTTCATTTGGGTGTTGTTTCCTCCATATATCCAAAAGTTGCATTTCTTCCATCGATTTAATTCTAAATTTGGTTACTTTGTTCTTTCTGTTAATTTTTTTCCCAGTTTTGTCCATATTTGAATCCAAATTCAGGTTGAAATCCCCTCCTATTAATATGTTCCCTTGCGTATCTGCTATCTTCAAAAAAATATCTTGCATAAACTTTTGATCTTCTTCGTTAGGTGAATATATATTGAGTAGATTCCAAAACTCCGAATATATCTGACATTTTATCATTACATATCTCCCTGCTGGATCTATTATTTCCTCTTCTATTTTAATTGGCACATTTTTACTAATTAATATAGCTACTCCTCTTGTTTTTGAATTATACGACGCTGCTGTTACGTGTCCTATCCAATCTCTCTTTAATTTCTTGTGCTCCAATTCAGTTAAATGTGTTTCTTGCACAAATGCTATATCAATTTTTTATTTTTTCAGTAAATTTAGCAGTTTCTTCCTTTTAATTTGGTTGTGTTCTGTTAATATTTAAAGTCATATAGTTCAGCGTAGCCATTTCATACTTTGTTTATCTTCCCTTTCCGTTTCTCCATCATCACCTTTCCTTCTTATCCATTTCTGCTTTCTTGTTTTGAACACTTTATAAGACAACATTTCTAAAACATCAAACATTTTCCTTATTCTCCTATTTAAAACTTCTTTAACTCCATTCTCCCCTCCCCCTCCTGAGTTGCCCTTTATCCCTTGTCGGACAACCACATCTTACCTCTCCATTTGGATTTGCGAATTCACTCGCAAACGTCAACTGATTTTGTAGTGACCGTAACTCCTCCCCACCCAGCCCCCCCCCAGAAAAGATTTCAATTTTCATATGTAACAAAGGTCACTCTTTTAATTCCCTCCTTATTCCCTCTATTCCCTTTCCCTCCCTTATTAATTCTTGTCTATGATCTATATATTTTCCTCTAAATACAGATACATTCATGTATACACACTATATATACACACACATATACATATAGTTCGTGGTCATTTTTACTCTCATTACATGTCTTCATCTCTCTGCTTGTTTTGTAGTTGTTCTGCAAATTTCCTTGCTTCCTCTGGATCCGAGAATAGTCTGTTTTGTTGCCCTGGAATAACTATTTTAAGTACCGCTGGGTACTTTAACATAAATTTATATCCTTTTTTCCATAAGATCGTTTTTGCTGTATTGAACTCCTTCCTCTTCTTCAGGAGTTCAAAACTTATGTCTGGATAGAAAATTTTTTTTTGACCTTTATATTCCAGTGGCTTTTTGTCCTCTCTTACTTTCTTTATTGCTTTCTCCAATATATTTTCTCTTGTTGTATATCTTAAGAATTTTACTAAAATGGATCTTGGTTTTTGCTGCGGTTGTGGTTTCGGGGCTAAAGTTCTATGTGCCCTCTCTATTTCCATTTCTTCCTGTAATTCTGGTCTTCCTAGGACCCTGGGGATCCAATCTTTTATAAGTTCTCTCATATTCTTGCCTTCTTCATCTTCCTTAAGGCCCACTATCTTTATATTATTTCTTCTATTATAGTTTTCTATTATATCTATCTTCTGAGCTAACAGCTCCTGTGCCTCTTTAGCTTTTTTATTAGATTCTTCTAATTTCTCTTTTAAGTCTTCTACTTCCATTTCTACAATTATTTCTCGTTCTTCCATATTTTCCACTCTTTTTCCTATCTCTGATATGGCCATTTCCATTTTATTCATTTTTTCTTCTGCATTCTTAATTCTTCTTTTTATCTCATTAAATTCTTGTAATTGCCATTCTTTCACTGATTCCATATATTCTTTAAAAAAAGATACATCCATTGTCTTGCCTTTCTCTTCTTCCACTTCTTTCTGTTCTTCTTCTTCTTCTTCCTCTGGATTGACCATCTGTTGTTTACTTGTTTTCTTTTTACCCTCTTCTTTCTTGTTGTCGTTATTGTCTGTGTTCTGCACCTGCTGCTGTGCTGCAGGTGTCTCTCTCAGCTGTGGAGATCGACTCTGCAGCTGTTCCCCCCTCCCATCAGTGTGGTTTTTTTCATGCGCATCGCGCATGCGCGACTCTTCGCGCATCGCGCATGCGCGACTCCCCGCGCATGCGTGGTTGCGCACTTTTACTCGGCTCTGCGAGCCATTTTTGTAGTCCAGAGCCCAGGACTTCCACTGACCTGCGGGAGCGGGCTTCTCTCTCCGCGGCGGGCCTCTTCGGACAGGTAAGGCCTTCACCTTCTTCTTCCGACATTCTTTCTTCCTCTTTTCTTCCCGTTGTTTTCGACTTTTCTCTCTTCGCTGCCATTTTCTTCTCACCTTTATTTTTACTTTATTATAAATTTTAATCTTGTACCTTTGTGCTTTATGTGTTTTTTTTAACTTTTCGGGAGAGGGCTGGAATTCCCTGACCTGCCACTACTCCATCACGTGACTCACTGGAGATTTGTTGAACAAAAATTGTATAATTGAAAATGATTTTGTGAGTTTTATTTACATTTTTCCCTCTATTTTGCAAAACATATTTTTTTAAAAACATTTTTGGTAATAGAGGACAAAAATACCTTGTAATGTTTCCAAGTATAGTTTCTCTCAATATAATTTAAGCTGGTCCTTCTAATACTCATGTTATTATTGAGATGATATATAGAGGCTTGAACCAGATTAGATCATTCATATCACATTTCTTCATGATCAGACTTGTGTTTCAGTCTGTAACTTTAAAAAAAGCAATGATCACAAAACAGTGGCCACTATCCAGCATCCATCATTTTGATTGCATCTGTTCCCCAATTTCCTTAAACCTTTTTATAAAATAAGTAAAGGTGCTCAGTATCTGATTTTATTCTTGTTCATTCCAGGATTTATTACATAGTTCTTGCATTTTTAAAAATTAAATGCTTAAATTTAGAGATACAGCACAGTAAACTGGTCATTCCAGCAAACACCAATTAAGTGCCAAACTGTAATGATAATGATCCTCCTGACCACTAGAGGGAGTCGGAGACTAGTTCGTGGCAAGATGATGCCTCCACATGGTTGTGAGTTCTTTAGCTAATAAAGTATAGTTGTTTTAAAATAACCTGTTTCTTTATTACAATAAAAGAAACATCACACAAACCCCTTGCACCAACAGCACCAGATTTGAATCTGGGTCACTGGCACTGTAAGAGCAGTGCCACCCAACCATTGATACAATTTAAAAAAAAAATTAAATTTAGACATATAGCACAGTAACAGACCATTTCGGTCCACAAGCCCATGCCGCCCAATTTACAACCCAATAACCTACACCCCAATATATTTTGAACAGTAGGAGGAAATAGGAGACCCTGGAGAAACTCCATGCAGACATGGGGAGAACATACAGACAGCGCAGGATTTTAACCTAAGCCCAGTCCTGATCAGTGGCGCTGTAAAGGCATTGCTCTAACCGCTACACCAACTGTGCAATATGAAACCTCTTTAAAACAAAATTAATAAGTCAATGAAAAAACCTGTTGAACACTCCTAAACTTCCAAAGTAGTTGCTGATAGCTTGTAATTTAGAATTATTTACCTAAATGGCATGTTGAAGTGGTGTACCTTCAGTGAATTTCCCACAACTTTTGCTTCCAATCATTGAAAAGGAAATTGACAATTAAATAGGGGCAAGGGTAGCCTCTGAGAGGCTAGACCTAATTTGATTTAATGTTTTAAAAAACATTAGCTAAGAAAGTAATAACTTTGCATTATCAAATAATTTCAAACTTATTTTATTTCTTTTTCTGTTCTATCTCAGGTATGAAGAAAATCAACAGTCCAGTGAGAAATTATGTAAAGCGAGTGAGTATTTCAGTGGGAGAATATCATGGTAACAGTTTTTAAAATAATTATAGAAAATGATGTAGAACCAAGAGTGAAAATAAGGAACTGCAACAAAGCTAATTTTAGTGAGATAAACTTCTAAGCGTAGGTGGTGGAGGCTGATACAACAGGGACATTTAAAAGATGTAGATAGGCACATGGATGTATGAAAAATGGAGGGTTATAGACTTTGAGGGAAAGGTTAGATTGATGTGGAGTCGGCATAACATCGAGTGTTGAAGAGCTGTACACGAGAAGGAATCCAGTACTGCCATTGACAAAACAAATACTGACCTCGTACATATATAATAAGCAAAAACAGCAAAGTGGAGACAAAATGGCCACACACTTCTGCTTACATGAGGGAAAGATGGGCCGTCAAAATCAAGAGCTCCTTGGATGACTTATGAGGCTACACATAATAAATCCTTCTTACATTTTCTGTATTTTGCGTGGCTCTTGATACTTTTCTATACCTTCCCTTTAAGTAGGGTAAAGCAAATTAGATAGGAATCCCCCAAATCTTTTTTTAAATGTATATAAATAAACCAAAAGCATTGTTAATTTTGAAACACATGGAGAGACTGCAGATGCTGGAATTTGGAGCAAAAAACAAACTGCTGTAGGAAATCTGCAGGTCCAGCACCATCTGTAGGGGCAAAAGGTAGGTCAAAGTTTTGGATCATGACCCTGCATTGGAATGGAGAGTGTAAAAGGAATATAGTCAGTCTAAAGGGGTGAGAAGGAAAGGTGAGATAGATTGCTAAATGATGGATGGCACAGATGAGGGTGAGGAATAAAAGAAGGGCAAAAAGTGTCAGAGGGGAAGCATGAAGGCAAAAATTAATGGATTATGTGGAAACAAATAAAGGGAAAAAAATAGCAGATGGAGCTGAGTGGAGAGGGGAGGGAAAGGGAGGCAGGAAGATGATTGATAGAACCAGATAAGGGGAAAATGATGGAACCAGATGGGAGAAGGAATAGGAAATACAGGCCATGAGAGAAGAAACACCAGCAGATAGGTATATGGACATTGAACCAAGTGGGTGAAGGGAAAACTTGGGAATAGCAGAGGAGGAGGAAGAGTTCAGAATGTGTGGAGAGGGTAGGGTTACCTGAAATTGGAAATTCAATGTTCATACCTTTGGGTTGTAGATGACCCAGATGAAATACAAGATGCTATTTTTCTAGTTTGCATTTGGTCTCATCTTGGCAGTGGAGATGAGAAGGGAAATTTAAATGACATGCAACCATAAACAGAATGGTGTGGCAGTGATGTTTCATGTCGCGGTGGAAAGGGCAGCAATATTATTCTTCCTTTCAAACTAAATCTAGAGGGGTATCGGTCCTTATTAATCAGAGTATTCCTTTTAGTATACATAAAGCTGTTTCAGATTCTAAGAGTTGTTTTGTTATTGTGTCAAGGAAATTAAATGATAAAATGCTGGTTTCTGCAAATGTTTATACTCCCAATGTTGATGATCTGGAGTTGTTTGAATTTTTTTAAACTTCTTTACCAGATTTAAGTTTATATTTGCTTATTCTAGGCATGGATTTCAACTGCTGGTTGGACCCTATCCTAGATCACTCATCTTTTAACCCAGCTACATTAAACAAATCTGCCTAATTAATACATTCCTATCAGATTATGGAATTTCAGATGCCTGACTTTTTTTAAATCCTACTAATAGAGAATATTCTTTCTTGTCCCAAGTTCACCATACCTACACACGTACAGGTTACCTTTTCATTGATAATCATTTCATTCCATAAACTCATTCTTGTGAATACCACAGTAATGTAATATCTGATCACGTCCCTGTTACAATGTCACCGATTCTTCCTAATTTTCCTCAAGATATTCCTAAAGACATTGGCGGTTTAATTCAGTATTATCATAAGGACTTTGTTAAATTTATGGAAGAACAGATAGTTTTCTTTTTTGGCACTAATCTCTCCTTGAGACTTCCATTTAGTTATATGGGATACTTGAAGGCCTTCTTCAGGGGAAAATAATTTCATATATTGTTAATAATAAAAAGGAAGAATAATAAAGAAAGATCTGAGTTAATTAAAAAGTTAGATCAACAATACACTCAAACTAAAAATTCAGAAATATACAAAAAAATGGATTGAACTTGAAACTAAATTTGATCTTCTCTCAACATATCCAGTTGAATGCCAACTTCTGAAATCTAAAAGTCAATTTTAATTCAGTGATAAATCTAGTAAGTTTTTGGACAACCAATTGAGAGCATTTGGTGCTAAGCGACATATTACAAAGGTTCAAAAAGATAATGATTATAACTTCAGATCATTCTGAGAGAAATAATACATTTAAAATATTCTACTCTAAACTATATGCTTCTGAATGTACGAATGACGGTAATTTGATGAAGAATTTTTTTAGACATTGAATATCCCCAAGATTGCTTCAGAGAGTCAAATTAGACTGGATGGATCTATATCACAAGAGGAAATAATGGTTGCTATTTCCTCATTACAATCTGGAAAGGCCCCAGGACACTATGGGTTTTAAAAATTATTTTCTCAATTGCTTACACATCACATGAATGTGGTGTTTGCAGATTCATTTAAACAAGGTAAACTTCCAGATTCATTTAATGATGCCTGTACATTTTTAGTTGCAAAGAAAGATAAAGATATAATCAATTGTTCCTCTGATAAATTGATTTCCTGAGTGAATGTTGATGCTAAAATTTTAACCAATAGGATTGAAAATATTTTACCATCAGTTATTTCTGAAAGTCAGATGGGGTATATTAAAAACAGATATTCCTATTTCAACGTACATTGCTAAATGAATATTATGTATTTTCATTCCAGGAAAACTCCTGAGTGTATTCTATCAATGGATGCAGAAAAAGGTTTTGATCGAAAAATTTAATTTTGGTCCTTATTTTACTACGAGTTAAATTATTGTACTCAAGGCCATCTGCTACAATTCTTACTAATTTACAACAATCTCATCCTGCATTGTGGTACTCGTCAAGGATGCCTGTTAAGTCCTTCATTGGCAATTGCGTTTGATGAGTTTAAGGACATCTTGGGGATATGGAGAAAAGGGATTGATCATAAGGTCTTCTTTTATGCAGATGATCTCTTACTTTTCATTTCAGATCCAGTTGCCTCCCTCACCCAAATGATGTCATTATTTTCACAATTCAGTCAATTTTCAGGATATAAATTGAATTTTCAAAAAAGAAAACTTCTTCCTTTGAATTCTTCTGCAGCAATGTATGATGAGTCTCCCTTTAAGATTGTTAAAAGTCAAAATACCTATCTGGTCTCACAATTACAAAGAATCATAAACATCTTTTTTCTGGAGAATTATCTTGCTATGCTTAATCAAGTGAAGCATTCTTTGACCCAATGGTCACCTTTAGGCACTTTCAGGTGGCCAATTGCCCTGCTTGTAAAGCCGCATATTTTGGCAAAATGTGGATGTGGGAAGGCCACGTGAATGTGCAGGAGGCACCTGCAAGGCGAGCTTGGTAACCCTCCTCGGAGAGGTATAATCTCCGCAGCACAGTGGCCTTCCCAGCCATCTGAATGCAGCTGCCTAAAAGTGGCTGCATTCGGATGACAGTCACCTGGCCAGCACCTGACAGCTCCTCTCCCAAACCCCACACCGTCGGGCGGCCAGCGCACTTCCCCACCCTGATCCCGCTACGCCGCTCTCTCCCCACTCACAAAATCAGTCCCCACACCATTGGGCAGCCAGCGCGCGGCTGTCCCCACACTGTGGGACTGATTTTGGGAATAGGGAGAAGGGGGCTTGAGTGGCCGGCGGGGGGGAGAAGGAGGCTGGAGTGGCCGACAGGGGAGAAGGATGCTGGCCGAAACAATGCCGGTGCTCGACTCGAGAGCGTCCTTCTCCCTGCCGGCCGCGCCAGCTTCCTTCTCCCCCGCTGATCGCTCCAGCCACTTCCCCGCCGGCCGCACCAGCTCCCATACTCACCTGCCAGCTACTCCAGCCTCCTCCTCCCTCACCGGTCGCTTCATCCTCCTTCTCCCACGCTGGCCGCTCCAGCCCCGTGAGTGGGGAGAGAGCGGAGCAGCGGGATTAGTTTGGGGACATCCCTGCTCCGGCCGCTCGACAGTGTGGAGACAGCCCGCACTGGCCACCCGACAGTGTGGGACAGCCTGCACCGGCTGCCTGACAGTGTGGGGACTGATTTCATGAGTAGGGAGAGAGCGGGGCAGCGGGATCAGTGTGGGGATGTCCCCACACTGATAGCCCGCCTGGCTGTCCCAGCTGACAGCCAGCACTCCTGACTTGACAACCCAAGGGACAGGAGCCGCAATGCACTCAGATGCACATCCCCACGCAGCTGTCCTTTGGTGGCCAGCACTGTGCTTTCAACGCTGCCACCTGAACTGCAATTTAAAGAGCCGTTTCTGCTTCTTCAGGCGCATTCTTAACAGAGAATGCACCTGAAAAATCTTTCTGTCTATAACTTTAATTGGCTGTATAAATTCTATTAAAATGAATATTTTACCTAAATTTTTTTATCTTTCTCAATCTGTTCCAATTTTTGTTCCTAAATTATTTTTTTTAACTTATTTGACTTGGCTATATCATCTTATATATGAAGGAGTACATATCCTCACCTTAATAAAGTTCTTCTACGAGAGATGGTGGTATGGCTCTGCCTAACTTTACATTTTATTATTGGGCAGTCAATATACAAAGTCTTACGTTTTGGTCCTTTTTTCATAATCATTCTGACTGCCCATTATGGCTATCAATGGAGCTGAATTCCCCCCCAAAACCTTTCGAATTTAGTGCTTATTGGCTCTTCACCATCTATTTTCAATTAAATTAATAGATAATCCAATTTTTAAATATTCCATGAAAATTTGGGCACAGCTTGGAAAACACTTTGCATTAGGGCTTTCAAGCCCTAACGTATCCAATCAATGTTTTCAACCTTCTTCACATGATGCTAGTTTTCAGACATAATATAGAGGGTATTCAAATTTTTAAGGAACTGTTCATTGATGAATATTTTGCATAATTTGAGCAGCTTTCTGCTAAATTTAACCTGTTCAAATCTCAATTTTTTAGCTATTTGCAAGTTCAACATTTTCTTGAATCACAACTATCTGACTTTCCAAAAGAATCTGAATCAAATTTTCTAGATTAGTTCTTTAGTTTAATGCCTAATTACAAGAAATTGTTATGTTTAAATCAGACTTCATGAGCTAAAATTAAAAATGCTTGGGAACAGGATTTAAATTTGACCATATCGGATGTGGATTGGGACATAAGTCTTAAATTGATTAATAGCTCTTCATTATGCACCCATCATTCTTTATTACAATTTAAGGTGGTACATAAAGCACATAAGTCCAAGGTTAAATTGTCTCGCTTTTACTCTGATACGAGTCCCTGCTGTGACAGGTGTAAGAGTGGAGAGGCATCATTAATTCATTTGTTCTGGACTTGTGCTAGTCTACAAAAATACTGGAGAGTTTTCAGCTCTTTGTCTACAATTTTTAACATAGATTTTGTACCAAACCCTTTGGTGGCCCTCTTCAATATAATGGGAGGGAATTTTTTTTTACTCCGGTTCAGTGTTGTGCTATCTCTTTTGCCTCTCTTTTGGCAAGGCATACGATTTTACTTAAATGGAAGGATGTTGCTCTGCCTACTCATGATCAGTGGTTGCATGACATCATGTCTTGTTTGAATATGGAAAAGATTTGTTGTTCAGATATAAGATTTCAGATGCTATGGGGGTCATTTATGATTCATTTTCTTACTTTATAATTTTATTTCAGCATAATTAAATTGTCTGACTCATATCTTTTCCATGTTCTTCTTCACATTTTTAATTTACCTTCATTTTTGTTATTCCTAATTTTATATAGCACCTGGTAACGCTGTTAGGCAGCAGTTTTGAGTTTTTCTTCTTTTTATATTTTTCTTCTTTCTTTTTTTTGTCTTTTTTGTTATTAGTTTTTATTTTTTCTATTCAGCACTTGGAATATGAATTACGGATACCATTTACAACTTATTTATGTTTTTGATATACTGAGTTTTTGATTAATTTTGTGTAACTATCCATATAATCTTAGTGAATTGTTCTATATGTTTTTTATTAAAATCAATAAAAATATTTTAAAAAGAAAAAGAAAGAACTTTGCAAAATCACATGATTCAAAATTGTAATATTCATCTGACTATAAAATTTAATCCAATTATTTCCATCCAATAAAGTTCTCTTAACTACAAATATTTCAGTTTCAGAAAAACAATAGCTATTAGGCAAACAGTAACTCTCCCACCAGCCATTCCTGGATGTGTTTCAATAAGGTTTTTCAAGAGGGGCAGTGGTAGAAGAATTTAAGAGTGAACTCTAGAGCAGCCATTCTCAACCTGTTTTTGGCTATCATCCCTTTAGGACTACACTTAAAGTTTATGGGGTCCATTCCCTGTGAAACAGTCAAGTTTAGTTGATTTCTTCTATACTTCTCTCCTCTTTCTTTGGCTTGGCTTCGCGGACGAAGATTTATGGAGGGGGTAAAAAGTCCACGTCAGCTGCAGGCTCGTTTGTGGCTGACAAGTCCGATGCGGGACAGGCAGACACGATTGCAGCGGTTGCAAGGGAAAATTGGTTGGTTGGGGTTGGGTGTTGGGTTTTTCCTCCTTTGCCTTTTGTCAGTGAGGTGGGCTCTCCTACTGACTACATAAAAACCTAAAAAATATTTTATGATTGCAGTCCTTGGCCTCCCTTAAATGTGTTATTCCCCCATTGAGAATGGCTGCTCCAGAGCATAGGGTGGATGAAGCTTGATTGCCAAATAAATCATAGAGGGAAAAAAAATAATTAGGATATTAAACTCAGGATGATCATAGAATATGAATATATACACGTATGGAGTTATAGGGATGTATAGGTATCTACAGAGAAAAGCAAAAGACAAGGCCAGAAGTGAATGAACAATTTAAATCCACAGTCATTCATGGAAGAATACATACAAAGCTGCTCTATTGTGGCCACTGCTTGTGTAGAAAATTTTTGAGGAAATAATGTGGATCTAGTTGTCTTCTTTGGCTTGGCTTCGCGGACGAAGATTTATGGAGGGGGTAAAAAGTCCACGTCAGCTGCAGGCTCGTTTGTGGCTGACAAGTCCGATGCGGGACAGGCAGACACGGTTGCAGCGGTTGCAGGGGAAAATTGGTTGGTTGGGGTTGGGTGTTGGGTTTTTCCTCCTTTGCCTTTTGTCAGTGAGGTGGGCTCTGCGGTCTTCTTCAAAGGAGGTTGCTGCCCGCCAAACTGTGAGGCGCCAAGATGCACGGTTTGAGGCGTTATCAGCCCACTGGCGGTGGTCAATGTGGCAGGCACCAAGAGATTTCTTTAGGCAGTCCTTGTACCTTTTCTTTGGTGCACCTCTGTCACGGTGGCCAGTGGAGAGCTCGCCATATAACACGATCTTGGGAAGGCGATGGTCCTCCATTCTGGAGACGTGACCCATCCACCGCAGCTGGATCTTCAGCAGCGTGGACTCGATGCTGTCGACCTCTGCCATCTCGAGTACTTCGACGTTAGGGATGAAAGCGCTCCAATGGATGTTGAGGATGGAGCAGAGACAACGCTGGTGGAAGCGTTCTAGGAGCCGTAGGTGGTGCCGGTAGAGGACCCATGATTCGGAGCCGAACAGGAGTGTGGGTATGACAACGGCTCTGTATACGCTTATCTTTGTGAGGTTTTTCAGTTGGTTGTTTTTCCAGACTCTTTTGTGTAGTCTTCCAAAGGCGCTATTTGCCTTGGCGAGTCTGTTGTCTATCTCATTGTTGATCCTTGCATCTGATGAAATGGTGCAGCCGAAATAGGTAAACTGGTTGACCGTTTTGAGTTTTGTGTGCCCGATGGAGATGTGGGGGGGCTGGTAGTCATGGTGGGGAGCTGGCTGACTTCCAGGCCAAACATTTTGGCAGTTTCCGCAAAGCAGGACGTCAAGCGCTGAAGAGCTTGCTTTGAATGGGCAACTAAAGCGGCATCGTCTGCAAAGAGTAGTTCACGGACAAGTTTCTCTTATGTCTTGGTGTGAGCTTGCAGGCGCCTCAGATTGAAGAGACTGCCATCCGTGCGGTACCGGATGTAAACAGCGTCTTCATTGTTGGGGTCTTTCATGGCTTGGTTCAGCATCATGCTGAAGAAGATTGAAAAGAGGGTTGGTGCCAGAACACAGCCTTGCTTCATGCCATTGTTAATGGAGAAGGGTTCAGAGAGCTCATTGCTGTATCTGACCCGACCTTGTTGGTTTTCGTGCAGTTGGATAATCATGTTGAGGAACTTTGGGGGACATCCGATGCGCTCTAGTATTTGCCAAAGCCCTTTCCTGCTCACGGTGTCGAAGGCTTTGGTGAGGTCAACAAAGGTGATGTAGAGTCCTTTGTTTTGTTCTCTGCACTTTTCTTGGAGCTGTCTGAGGGCAAAGACCATGTCAGTAGTTCCTCTGTTTGCGCGAAAGCCGCACTGTGATTCTGGGAGAATATTCTCGGTGACACTAGGTATTATTCTATTTAGTAGAATCCTAGCGAAGATTTTGCCTGCAATGGAGAGCAACGTGATTCCCCTGTAGTTTGAGCAGTCTGATTTCTCGCCTTTGTTTTTGTACAGGGTGATGATGGTGGCATCACGAAGATCCTGAGGCAGTTTTCCTTGGTCCCAACAAAGCTTGAAAAACTCATGCAGTTTGGCATGCAGAGTTTTGCCGCCAGCCTTCCAGACCTCTGGGGGGGATTCCATCCATACCTGCTGCTTTGCCACTTTTCAGTTGTTCGATTGCCTTATATGTCTCATCCAGGGTGAGAACCTCATCCAGCTCTAGCCTTAGGGGCTGTTGAGGGAGCTGGAGCAGGGCGGAATCTTGGACTGAGCGGTTGGCACTGAAAAGAGATTGGAAGTGTTCTGACCATCGGTTGAGGATGGAGATCTTGTCGCTGAGGAGGACTTTGCCATCTGAGCTGCGCAGCGGGCTTTGGACTTGGGGTGAGGGGCCGTACACAGCCTTTAGAGCCTCGTAGAAACCCCTGAAGTCGCCAATGTCCGCGCTGAACTGGGTTCGTTTGGCGAGGCTAATCCACCACTCATTTTGGATCTCCCGGAGTTTGTGCTGAAGATGGCTGCATGCGCGACGGAAGGCTTGTTTCTTCTCTGGACAGGACGGCTTTGTAAGGTGAGCCTGGTGGGCAGCTCGCTTCTTTGCCAGCAGCTCCTGGATTTCCTGGCTGTTTTCGTCAAACCAGTCCTTGTTTTTCCTGGAGGAGAAGCCCAGTATCTCTTCAGTGGATTGCAGTATGGTAGTCTTCAACTGATCCCAGAGGGTTTCAGGGGACGGGTCCGTGAGGCGGGTTGCATCGTCGAGCTTTGCTTTGAGGTTTGCCTGGAAGTTTCCTCTCGCTTCGTCTGACTGCAGGTTTCCAACATTGAACCTCTTTCTGGGGGCTTTATTATTCCTGGGCTTTGGCTTGAAGTGAAGGTTGAGCTTGCAGCGAACCAGCCGGTGGTCAGTGTGGCATTCCGCGCTAGGCATGACCCTGGTGTGGAGCACATGTCGTTTGTCTCTTTCTCGCACCAGGATGTAGTCCAGGAGGTGCCAGTGTTTGGATCGGGGATGCATCCAGGTGGTCTTAAGGCTGTCCCTCTGCTGAAAAAGGGTGTTTGTAATGACAAGCCGCTGTTCTGCGCAGAGCTCCAACAGGAGGCGCCCATTGTCGTGGCACTTGCCGACGCCATGCTTGCCCAGGATTCCTGGCCAGGTTTCTGAGTCTTTGCCGACACGAGCGTTGAAGTCGCCCAGGATGACAACCTTGTCGGCTGTAGGGGTGCGTTGGATGAAGTTGCGCAGGTCGGTGTAGAACTTGTCCTTTTCTGCTGCTTCCGCCTGGAGGGTTGGAGCATAGACACTGATGAGGGTGATGTGACGCTTGTTTTGAAGGGGGAGTCGCATGGACATGATTCGGTCCGAGAGGCCTGTCAGAAGGTTTTCGAGTTTGGAGGCAACAATGAAGCTCTTGACCATGAAGCCTACACCAGATAGGCGCTGTTCAACCGAAGGCTTGCCAGACCAGTAGAGTGTGTAGTCCGCGCCGCGTTCCTGGAGGCTGCCTACATCTGCCAGGCAGACTTCACTGAGAGCGGCTATGTCGATGTCAAGTCTGAGGAGTTCATGTGCAATGAGGGCAGACCGACGTTCAGGTCGGTGGCTGTCAGCCTTGTCTAGCATGGTTCTGATGTTCCAGCATGCTAGCTTGAGTAATAGGTAACTCTGTCTTACATTTTTGTTGAGATTTAAAATGTTCGATAATAAAATGTAAGAACATTAAGAATTAATGTACAATGTTGACAATTTTGAGAGCTGTTGAAACAGGGTGATGTCAACTATGAAAGGCTTATGGAAATATGTGTGCACAGAACTATTTTTTTATTGTCTATGTGACTCATTTACAATGTCTGAGATCCTGATGCCACTGGGCTCTCAGTCAATCTGAGAAGCAAGATTGGTCTTCCAAATCCAGATCAGGCAAGTTAGTGGAAATGGGGAATGTAGGCAATGAGTGCCAATGCAGGCTCCTCCCAGAAAAATCTAGGCTGAACTATGTGGATGGTTGGATAAGGAAATTCATCAAGATTGGTGTTGGGAAGGGAGAAATGAAGAGGGATGCTAAATGATAACAATGTCCTAAATATACTTTTGGATTCTGCTTTCAAAGTCACAAAATGTTATTTCTTTGGTTCCTCGTCCCATCCCTTTTTACAGTGTGACGAAACAAGCATCCATACAGACAAATGTAACCAGTCATAGGGCAAGGAAGGAAATAGAAGTAAATTGTTCACATTACATTGGGCTCAACCAAACTTGAATAACATTTTGCATTAATTTCTTTAGAAATATCTCCTGCTGGTATTATCTTATATACAGCAAGAGCAGGAATCTTGAATGATTTCATCCATGTCCGTATCGTTAAAGGGGAAAACAAACTGCTGGATGGACTCAGTGGGTCACTCAGTAACTGTGGAGTCAATATAGGTTGACATTTCAGGCTGAAGACCTGGACCTAGAGCATCGAGGGAAGATGGAGAGTACTTACTTTCCCCTGCAACCATAGGAAGTGCACCACTTGCCCTTATACCTTTTCCCTCAAAAACATTCAGGGATCTCAATAGCTCTTCCAGGTGAGGCAAATATTCAAACAAATCTTCTCCAAACCTCATTTGCTGCATTTGTTTCTCTCAATGTGATGTTCTCTACATTGCCGTGACCAGGCATCCAATGGTATCAATGTTCAATTTTTTACATTTCAGGGAACTCACTTCCCTGCTTCATTTCCTCATTTTTTGATACACCTAGATTCTCTCCTTCCCCAATTGTTTTAGCAGTCTCCCACACTGGTTCCATCTACTCATGAAACCTCTCTCATTTGGTTCCGCTCATCAACTTCCCTACTTATCAGATTCCAGGATCTGTAGCTTCTTGCCTCTTAACATTACCTTCTAGGATCTAGCTCTATGTCCTTCCTAGCTCCATCTGGCCCCTTTTTTTAACCTCCCTCTCCATCTATCCCCACCTATTAACTACTAGCCACCATCTCAATACTTCCCCTCCCCTCTGGTCCCATTTGCTAGTCATCCCCCCTCCTGGTTCCTCCTATTGCCTGCCAACCTTGCCACATCTCTCCTTCTCTCTCATCTCTTTTACTGGCCACCTCTCCTCTATGCTCAGTCCTGATGCAGGGTTTCAACTCAAAATATCAACTATCTCTTTGCCAGCACAAATGCTGCTCAATCCACCAAATTTCTTTCGTCATTTGTTTATTTTCCTCCAGATTCCAACATTTGCAGTCTCTTGGGTCTCCACATCTGAAAGTTGGCTGAAACTTTTACAGAATCTATGAAGTATTAATTGCATTTAAAACCATGGTGATAATATAAATATTCATTTAAAGGTAGTAAAATACTTCTACATTTGAGAGATACCTTTCCACTCCAAAAATACAAGATAATTCTAAGCAATGAAAAAAGTGTTCTGTTTGGTACTAAAAGATACACGTTAGCTGCACTTACAATCAGCTGCATTTGTTTCTATTATTGCTCTGTTGTAAGATAAATTTACAACAAATCTGGGTTTCTTGCACAAATGTAAAAGCATCTGATATGCTGGCTACTTTCCAAAAGCAGATCATGAACTTGTTGTAATTCCCAGGAATTAAAGAATCTGTCCGTTGAATTCATGCCAGTTTGCAACTGGCCCTGGAACAGCAAGTCCATTCATTTTAATACAGAAAACCAGCTGTGAGGGACATACTTAACCATTAGGTAATACTGTGTACTTATTTAGTACAATTGAGAATGAATTGGTGTTAACAATACCTGGGCAATTACAGTGAAATGTATAACGATTAAGTCAATAGAAACAGTTTTAAACTATAATGTAATTCTTCTTATAACGCAAATACTGTATAACAGTTATTCATAGTTCCCACACTTTATATACAAGAATACAATTTACCCCCTCCATAAATCTTCGTCCGCGAAGCCAAGCCAAAGAAAAGAATATGGGACTTTTAAGATTTACACTTCACTCAGTACTCAATGCCATTCAAGTTGAAATTGAGCACGATACTCTCAGTAATTGTACACTAGACATGGATTAAGAAAATGGTGAAGATGGCAAATGGCATGCTTACCTTCGTAGGACAAGACATATATTACAAAAGTCTGGATGTTACATTGCAATTTTACAAAAACAAAACTGGTTAGACTGTACTTGGAGTAATGTGTGCAGTTCTGAATGACTTGATACAAGTACAGTATACAAGATGTTGAGAGGCATAGATAGGGGAATGGTCAAAATATTTTTCCAATAATAGGGATATAGAAACAAACGAGCATTGTTTTAAGGTGAGAAGTAGGTATTTGAAAGAGATAAAAAAATACATGCAGAGAGTGGCTGAAATTTGGAATGTTCTGCCAGAGGAGATGGTGGAATCAGACACCGTGTTCAGCAGATTTCCAAATTGGCAAGGCATAAAAGGATACAATCCTAATGCAGGCAAATGAGGTTTGTGTAGATGGGCAAAAAGGTCAGCATGCAGTGAAAGCAAGGGCCCATTTCTGTGCTCTAAAATTTCCCCGTTTGTATTAGCCAACTTAAATATAACTGTTACTCAGCTTTGCTGTAACCAATAAAGTTTGGAAGTAGGTTTTTTTTCAGTCCTATAAAATACATGGTAAATTCCTATTGTATTATGTTAAGAGAAAAACAGATTTGTCATTATTGTACTGTAAAAACAGGAAGGCATGCAAGACCCTTTAAATACAGATTTTATTTAATGTCAGTCCCTGAGAAATAAACTTTGAACCTTCTCTTCTTCACCACGTTAGTCATGCATTATGGTAATTAAACTCACTATTTCGGGAACAATTTTAATGCACATATTTCACTACTGCATTACTATTACAATTGTAATAAAATTTACATACATAGGTATGGCTTTGAAATAATGTCAGATCTTAAAAATACTAATTTGTTAATTTAGCTGCTTCAAATTAGATTATATACCATACTGATGGATTTTTTTAAATTGAAGGAAGAATAAATTACACAAATGTAGGAAGGTGGCACTGAAATAAAAGATCAGCTTTGGTCTTATTGAATGGTAGAGAAGGCACAAAGGGCTGAATGATTTTATCTTACTTCTATTTCTTATGTTAGACCTTCCCTTTGGGTGCAGCAAATAATTACTTTTTTTTAAATAATACACAAGAACACATTTTTTGAGCCTAATCTCCTCCTTATATAAATGTTAGTGGCAATGGTGGTGAGATAGTTAAAGAAATAAAGAAAAACACATGAAAAAGAAAGCAGTGTTCTAATATTACACGCGAAGTTAGTAAAATGCTGCCATTTTTAGGGCTCTTGGGGAGAAAGGACTGAATGAACAATTTATTAATTTAAAATTGGAAGCCAAAAAGAGTACAATGAACTTTTGTTTACATAAAACTATTTTTATCACAGTATATTTTCTTTGATCTCCACACTTCATATATTGGGGGTAGAGGATGGCAGTTACAAAATGGCGGTGCTGCCAGAGCTGCTGTAACAGCAGCGCTGTTGGTAGTGTGGACCTGGGAGAATGGGGAGCACTTTTCTTCACAAGACTTCATGCCCAGTCCTGATGCCGACAGCTCTGTATAAGCTTTAAACAGCTTGCTAGAGCCAATGGCGTTTTCTGTAAAATCCTGCAACCACGGAGGTCTGTGCCTAAGGTGGTAGTGCCTGTGCTGGGGAACGTATCATGATGAGTTGCAGACTCATTTTAGGGTGGCACGGTTAGCAGAATGCTGTTACAGCACCAGTGTTCGGGACCGGGGTTTCGAATCCCCTGTATGTCTAAATATAATTTTTTTTTAATTTTAAAGATTTTACACTACAACTGATATTTGGCTATTACACAGTTTATGCTTCATTTCTGGCTTTTTTAAAATTAATGACAATGTTAAATTTGCCATTTATTAAACACTAATGATATAAATTGGTGTCTTTGTCTTTTATTTGAATCCGATGTTGTCTTTAACTTCTATTAGGTGGGTGACTTACTTTTCCCATAATGTTATTTTTCTAACATACAATGCCCTCCATCTTCTTTGGCTTGGCTTCGCGGACGAAGATTTATGGAGGGGGTAAAAAGTCCACGTCAGCTGCAGGCTCGTTTGTGGCTGACAAGTCCGATGTGGGACAGGCAGACACGGTTGCAGGGGAAAATTGGTTGGTTGGGGTTGGGTGTTGGGTTTTTCCTCCTTTGCCTTTTGTCAGTGAGGTGGGCTCTGCGGTCTTCTTCAAAGGAGGTTGCTGCCCGCCAAACTGTGAGGTGCCAAGATGCACAGTTTGAGGCGTTATCAGCCCACTGGCGGTGGTCAATGTGGCAGGCACCAAGAGATTTCTTTAGGCAGTCCTTGTACCTTTGCCCTCCATAATGTTTGGAATAAAGACACTTTTTTTCCTTTATTTGCCCCTGTGCTCCACAGTTTTACAATTGTAATCAAACAATTCACATGCGATAAAAGTGCACATTTCCAGATTTTATTTAAGGATATTTGTATACATTTTAGTTTGATCATGTAGAAATTACAGCACTTTTTCTACATAGACCTCTCATTTCAGGGGATCATAATATTTGCGACATAGCAATGGTATGTATATTAAAGTAGTCATATTTTGTACCGTTTGAAGTCCGTGATTCATTGATATCACCAGGTGCTGAGTATCTTCTCTGGTGATGCTCTGCCAGGCAGCTACTGCAGCCATCTTCAGCACCTGCTGTTTTGGAGGCTTGTCCCCTCAAGATTTCTCTTCAGTATATGGAAGGTATACTCAATTAACTTTACATCAGGTGATTGACTTGGCCATTCAAGAATTTTCCAGTTTTTATCTTTGAAAAACTCCTTTGTTGCTTTAACAGTATGCTTGATATCACTGTTTGATTGTGGGGTGAAGCACTGTCCAATGAGTTTGGAGACATTTGCTCGAACTTGAGCAGATAAGATATTTCTGTACATCTCAGAATTCATTTGGCTACTGCCATCAGCAGTTACATCATCAATAAAGATAAGTGTGCCAGTACCTGTGGCAGCTTTATGTGCCCAGATTATAACACCCCCACCACCATGTTTCACAGATGAGGTGGTATGCTTTGAACTTTGGGTATTTCCTTTATGTCTCCACAGTTTTCTCTTGCCATCACTCTGATACAGGTTATTTTTGGCTTCATTTGTCCACAAGACCTTTTCCAGAATTCTTGTTGACTATTGGGCAGTCTATAATACAACCCTATGTTGTTGAGCTCTCTGCTCTGTCCTGACTGAGCATAGCTGTGATATTTTCCCTAATTAGCAATGCCACAACATCCCATTTCATTTCCCCTCCCCTCCCCCCCCACCCAACTATCAAGTCTGAAGCAACAGAACATTGAGCTGCCAGTCCTACCCCTCCTGCAACCAAGTTTCACTACTGGCCACAATGTCATAATTTCACGTGCCAATCCACGCTCTAAGCTCATCTGCCTTTCCTACAATACTCCTTGAATTAAAATAGATGCACCTGACAACATTTCCAACACGTACAACCTATTGATTTCTAACATTACATGCAATTTTTACATCATCTTTTCCCTCCACTACTCCTTATCTGCTCTGACACTCTGGTTCCCATCCTACCGCAAATCTAGTTTAAACCCCAGAGCAGTAGTAGCAAACTTTCCTGCAAGGATTTTAGTCCCCATCTAGTTCAGATGCAAACCATCGCATCAAAACAGGTCCCTCCTTCCCTAGAAGAGAATGCAATGATCCAGAATCCTGAAGCCCTCCCTCCTGCACCATCTCTTTAGCCAAGTGTTAAGCTGCATTATCCTCCTATTTCTATCCTCACTAGCACATGGCATAGATAGCAATCCTGAGATCTCTACCCTGGAGGTTCTGTCCTTCAACCTAGCACCTAACTCCCTGAACGCTCCTTTCAGGACCTCAACACCATTCCTACCCACATCATTCGTCCCTATGTCATGGACCATGACATCTGGCTGCTCATCCTCCCTCCTGAGAATGCTGTGAACTCGATCTGAGATATCTCGGACCCTGGCACCAGGGAGGCAACAAACCATCCCAGATACTTGATCTCTTCTATGGAATACCCTATCATGCCAGCTCACCTATTATCCTCCCTTCCCTTCTTACCCATAGGACCAGACTTGATGCCAGAGACCTGATTGTCATGCCTTGTCCCTGGTTGGTTGTCCCTCCCTATATTATCCAAAATGCTATTCTTGTTATTGAGGAGAAAAGCCTCAGGGGTGCCCTACACTGCCTGCCTGTCCCCTTTTCCCTGTCCTCACTGTCACCTATCTATCCTCCTCCTGCCTCTTATGTGTGATAGCTTCACTGTAACTCCTATCTATCACCCCCTCTGCCTCCTGAATGATCCGGAGTCCATCCAACTCCAGCTCAAATTCCTTAACTCGGTTTGTCAGGAGCTGCAGCTGCATGCACTTCTCACAGATAAAGTCAAGTTTATTGTCATCTGATTGTACAAGTACAACCCGACAAAACAGCATTCTCCAGTTCTTAGTGAAAAAAACATGCAGACACACAACCAGACATAACACACATACAGACAAATAATACATATGCATGAAAATTGTTATAATCTATAAAAATAACAAAATAAACATTGTTTTATACAAATGAGAGTCTTGGATGGTTAGTGTGAGCCATTCCTTTGGTTGTTCAGTATTCTCACTGTCTGTGGGAAGAAACTGTTCCTCAGCCTGGTGGTGCTGGCTCTGATACTCCTGTATCTCTTCCCCGATGAGAGCAGTTGAAAGATGCTCTGTGCAGGGTGGAAGGGGTCCTCAATGATTTTGCATGGCCTCTTCAGACAACGATCCCAGTAGATCACATCGATTGGGGGGGGGGGGGGTTGGGGGGAGGGAGACTCCACTGATCCTCTCTGCCACTCTTATGGTCCTATGGATTGACCTCAGATCCATTTCTCTGCAGCAACTGTATTACACTGTGATGCAGGCAGCCAGGATGCTCTCGATAGAGCTCCTATAGAAGGTTAACATTATGGTGGCTGGTAGCCTTGCCTACTTCAGTCATCTCGGGAAGTGTAGTCACTGTTTCGCCTTTCTGACAAGTGAGAAGATGTTTTGTGTTCACAATAGGTCACTAGTTAAGTGAACTGCAAGCAACTTGGTACTCTCTACTACAGAGTTGTTGATGCGTAATGTAGGGAGTTTGTTCCTGGTCATTCTGAAGTTGACAAATATCTCCTTCATCTTCTCCATGTTGCTTTTCTGGGTTGTTTTCCTTGCACCATTTCACGAGATTTTCCACCCCTTCTCTGTGGTGCGACTCATCGTTGTTGCTGATGAGGCCAACTACTGGATGACACTGTTGGAGCTGGAACTGGCAATGCAGTTGTTGGTCAGTAACGTGAACAAGAACACAGCCGACAGGTGCCAATGCTCAGAGTAGCAATACTCAATATTCTGCTACTGACCTGGACTGTGGTCTTTTCATGACGACAGCGTCTCCACCAGCCTCTGGGGAATGATTGTATTAAATGCCAAGTTGAAATCAATGAACAGTAGGAGGCGTCATTCTCCAGGTGGGCCAGGACAGAGTGAAGCCACAAGGCTATAGCATCATCTGTGGAAAGGTTTCTTCAATAGGCAAATTGTAATAGATCCAGCGTCAGGAATACTACTGGCTTCCCTGATGACCCACATTCTGCAAGAGAAACACGCCCCTGCTTTGGCTGCCATTCCTACTGTCAATGACTTGAGGAAAATTTCTTCTTAGTGACATTCCAAACAGTTGATTTTGGTAATCCGAAGGTTTGGGCGTGTCTCTTACTATTTTATTATTGTTGTTCGTTATCATAATGGCTTCTTTGGCTTTGATTGGCACAACTCTGGTCCTCATGTTGAAAAATGACAACGACAGACTCTAAAGATGATCAAAAGCTTAGAAGCAAACCTAGCTCTCTTATACCTGCACAAATGAAGCAATTAAACATACCTGAGTACTCATAAGTACCCGTGAAGACAAATTTCCCAAACATTATGAAATAGAGGAACTCTGTACAAATTGCTGAAATTTCTATATGGTCAAACTGAAATGTATTCAAATAACTTTGGATAAAATCTGGAATAATGCACTTTAATCATTTATGAATTGTTTGATTACAAATGTAAAACTCTAGAGCACAGGAGCAAATAAAGGAAAAAGTGTTTTGTCCCAAACATTCTAGAGCACACTGCATATTTATCACATTTTATTATATTTATTCAAATGCCTGTGAACTGCCATCCTTTTAAGCCAAGTTCCTAATCTACCTTACTCAACTTGTTCCCCTGACCTGTGACACTGTATTTCAAAAACCCAATTATGGGGAATTGTTCCAAATCCATTCCATGAACCCATTATCAAGACTACCAATGACAATTTGATTCTCTTAGTAATTTTAAACGTTACCATTCCCTATGATTGACGCATTACTGTTTTTAAAATAACCCCTCATTATTATCTTGATAAATGCTTTGTTGAATCATGTGTCAATGTCAGGAGCCTACAGAGACTCCCACTAGCCTTTGCTGTGTTTTCTGCATCCAAACCAATTACACTTCTTCATCAATCAAGCCAAAATCTTCCTGTTGTTTTTTTTATATATATAAAAATCAGAAGTGACATATTCCCTGCTTTACCAATTTGCCCATATTTCTGAAATGTCAACTACCCTGGATTAATCAGTGCCCAGCTCTGGACATCAAGAATTCATACAAAGAACATTTAATTTATTTAAGCAACTCTCCTGGTGAATGTCATGAATAGAGGAAAGGATTTCAGATGTTTTGATGATCCTCTGTATTGGTTTCCAATTCGATGCTTTGCAGTGAGAAAGGACACTCTCAAATGTGTTCCTGTAAAATGTTGTTAAGATGGGGGCTGGTAGCTGTGCTCTCTTTAAACTCCTTGAGATATATAAGTGGTACTGCACCTTCCTGACTAATGAGGAGGTGTTGTGGATCCAGGAAAGGCCATCTACTACATGCACACCAAAGAGCATTGTGCGCTTTACTCTCTCCATGATAGAGCCTTTAACGTGTAGTGGAGAGTGGGTGACTTTCATCCTCCTGAGACTCAGGTTTCTGCTCTTACACTATTTTACAAGCCTTCCAACCTCCTTTATGGAAGCCATCCCATCATAGTTGATATGAGTCCAACCACTGTTGTATCAACTGTAAACTTGATGATTCTGCTTGAATTGAATCTGGCAGTGCCGTCACGAGTCATGAGGTGCACAAGTGCTCGATATGATGGGAGTTGAGAGTTTGCTGCCGACCTCAACAAGTCCAGGATCCAGTTGCAGAGATAGGTGCTGAGTCCCAGCAAGGGCCGTTTATTCACCATCTGAGGTATGATCGTGTTGAACACCAAGCTCAAGTCAATACACAACAGCTTGGGAAATGAGGCATCATTCTCAAGGTGGGTTGGGAAGGAGTGGAGGGTCAAGGCTTTAGCATCATCTGTGGACTCATTTGGACAAGAGGCAAACTGGAACAGGTCCAATGTTGCTAGAAGATGCGATTTGACATGTACCATTATCAGTCACTCAAAGTACTGCATGATTGTAGACATCAGTGCCACAGAAAGTAGTCATTCTGTCCAGTTATCTTTGCTCACTTGGGGTCCAGGAGGATGGTGGCTGCCTTGAATCCAGCAATGACAGTGGCTAGTGCAGAGAAATGTTGAAAGATGTCTGTTAGCTGGGCTGGACATGGCTCAGTTATTATTTCAGAAGTTATTATCCTTATGGTGGAGCTTGTTGGTTTATACTCTAGATTCTCACACTCTCACAATTAGTTTCTTCGAGCAATGTTTGGATCTTGCTAGTGATCAGACAATTTCAGATCTGTTCACATTTATTTAGTTAACAGAAAACATTAACTTTTTTGACACTGACCCCAACAATTGATACTCTCATCCTTCTCCCTTCTCCATCCTCAGACCTCTCCAACACTCCCCCTCCCACCAACACCCTCCAGCACACGGACTCCCACTCTGACCCTTGCCTGGTTTTTACCATCCCTCTGTCTTTCCCCACTTGAAGGTGGAGCACTCTTTCCTCAGCAGAGGCCTCACCTTTGTCCCCCTCCGTCCACACCTCAATGAGTTCCGCACAAGCCGTGATGCTGAACTCTTCATCCATCGCCTCCATCTCCAGGCCCACTACTTTGGCTGCAACTCTCCAACACCTCCCCAAGACCCTTTCTCCCCTTCAAGGCCTTTTCCATCTCCTGGACACCTCCTCCTGGCCACCTGTCCACTCTGGACCTTTTTATCTCCAACTGCTGCTGGGACATCAACTGTCTCAACTTCACTACCCCCCCTCACCTCCTCAGAACACTCCGCTTTACACTCTCTCCGCAACAACCCTAACCTCACTATCAAATCCGCAGACATGGGTGATGCTGTTGTCGTCTGGCACACTGACCTTTACCTTATTGAGGCTAGTCGACAGCTCTCAGACACCTCCACCTATCAACCCCCCCCCCCACAGGACCCCACCATCACCTATCAAGCCACCGTCTCCCACACCATCTCTCACATCATCAACTCTAGGTACCTCCCCCCCATGGCCACCAACCTCATTGTCTCCCATCCTCGCATCACCCATTTCTACCTTCTACTCAAGATACACAAACCTAACCATCTGGGCAGACCCATTGTCTCTGCTTGCTCTTGCCCCTACCTTGACTCCATCTTTTCTCCCCTAGTTCAATCCCTCCCCACCTACATCCACAATATCTCACACACACTCCATCTCCTCCAAGATTTCAGATTCCCTGAACTGGACTGTCTCATCTTCACAATGGATGTCCAATCCCTTTATGCCTCCATTCCCCATACAGAAGGCCTCAAAGCACTTCATTTTTTCCTGGACCTCAGACCTCAACTTCCACCACCACCTTTCTCCGCCTGACAGAACTTATCCTCACCCTTAACAATTTTTCATTTAACTCACCCTACTACCTCCAGATTAAAGAAGTAGCCATGGGTACCCAAGTGGGTCCCAGCTATGCCTGCCTGTTTGTGGGTTTTGTGGAGCAAAACATGCTACAAGCCTACACAGGCAAGAACCCCTCCACCAACTCTTCCTCCGGTACATCGATGTCTGCATCTGTGATGAGCTCGTCAATTTCATCAATCTCATGGCCAATTTCCACCCTGACCTCAAACCCATCTGGTCCATCTCTGATCACACGCTCCCTTTTCTGGATCTCTCTGTCTCCATCTCAGGAGACAGACTCTCCACCGACATTTATTACAAACCCTCTAATTCCCACAACTACCTGGACTACTCGTCCTCACATCCTGTCCCCTGCCGCATCTGCTCCCAATATGAGATCTTCCAGCCCAGACCCTCTGAAATGTCTGCCTTCTTCCACAAGCATGGCTTCCCCTCCACCACTATTAACTCGGCCCTCACCCGCATCTCCTCCATTCCCCGCTCATCTGCCCTAGAATCCCCTGCTCCCAGAAACAATAAACACAGAATCCCCCTCGTCATCACCTACCACCCCACCAGCCTCCACATCCAACACATTATCCACTGGAATTTCCAGCACTTACTACAGGACCCCACCACCAGACACATTTTTCCTTCTCCTCCCCTCTCAGGGGACCTCTCCTTCCGTGACTCCATTGTGCACTCTTCCGTCCACACCCATCATCCCTTCTACTGTGGTCGTAGGAGGTATAATACCTGCAACCACTCCTCCTCCCTCACCACGATCTGAGGTCCCAAGCAGACGTTTCAGATGAAACAACACTTCACATTTACCTCCAAAGAACTCATTTACTGGATCAGATGCACCCTCTGTGGCCTTCTCTACATCGGAGAAGACCGGTCACAGATTAGCAGGTCGCTTCGCCCAGCCCCTCCTCTCCATTCACAACAAAAGCGACCTTGCTGTAGCCAACTCATTTAAATTCTGAGTCACACTTTCTGTCCATGGCCTTTCACATTACTCCATCCTGACCACCTGCAGATTGGAGGAGCACCAACTCATTTTTCGTCTGGGCACTCTCCAACCCCAGGGCATGAACATTGAGTTCACTGCATTCCACTTATCAGCTTGCTTTTTCCCTGTTCCCATTCCCCCTCATCTCACTTTAACTAGCTATTCCAGTTCCTACTTCTTTTTTTTCTCCACCTAGCATAGACTCCTTTCTCCCCCTCCACCCTTCTCCTCCTCCTCTCATCTTCCACCCTCACCACCCTTCCCCCTTTTGTTCAGACATCTCTCGTGTTCCCCCACACCTTGAAGCCTGAAATGTTGGTGATGTAGCTTCACCTTTGCTATATAAAGGCCGTGTTTGACCTGCTGAGTTTCTCCAGTATTTGTGTTTTTTCCTCTCATCATTTTAGGTTGCTTGTGCCATGTGACACCCTTAGCTAAAATGTAAGGAGAGAACCTGGACCTAGATTCTATTAACAATGCTACTCTATTACTAACCATTAATAAATGCCCAAGATAAGAATTTTACATGTGTATGTAATGTGTGTATAAGTTCAGAAATGTTCTTTGATAAACAGTCCAATCTCACTTCTCGTTCCTCCAAGTTCACTGGTATCAGACAATTCTTATACTGTGCACAGAATTTAACATTTATGAATTTCACCAGGCTTTGGTGCTTGACAGGTAAATGGTTCCCACTCAGGAAGGTTCTTGTTGATTTTCAGAGATTCCTTCCATTCAGCCACTTCAGTGTTTTGCCGAATAAACTTGCCCCATCAGGGTTTTCCAGATGATAACCTCTTTCTTTCAGGTCACCGCAGAGTTCCTCTTTGTTTCCCTTATTTCAAGTCAAACATTATATAACCACCCATCTCCTCTTGTATAGACCACAAGGGCTTTGAACAGGCTGAACTAAGAACTCACAACCTGTCTTCAAAATTGGGTTTTTCCACAAGCTTTCCAGCTTGTCCTGTTCCAGTCCCAGTTGCTGCTGCTGAACTGTAGAACTGAATTCTCTCTCTCTCACACACACTCAGAGAAAACCACATGACCTTCTTAGAACAGCATTCTGGACTCAAACAGACTGCGGCATTGAACCTAATCTTCTAGTCCATTCATCTGTTGCTTTCCAAAACAATAATCCATTATTCCATAGCATGTCCAATCAACACCTATTTGTGAAGTTCTTCAAAGTTTTTGCAAAGGCACTCAGAGCCTGGACTGTCTGGCTTGGGCAGAGCTCCAGCATTTTAAATGAGATCTGTTTTGGAGTGTTTCTATGTTACCTACTCTAAAAATCCTACCACAATTTATCTCTTTTAAAACATATCTATATATAATATAAAATATAACATAATCTGTCACAGGACTATTTCCGTTGAATTTGGACGGCCCTCACTGATTTGTTGGCTGATGTATTACAACCTCTGCTAGGTGCAGATTTTCTACAAGCTAACAAGCTAAAGGGAAAGTGCTTGGTTAGCTCCAAAACATTCAAATTGCTTGCCTTATATCAGGCCACTCTCCTGCGCCCCATTTGTACTGTTATGTTCTCACCAAACGAGTATGCCAAGAATTTGGCAGAATTTCCAGCCATAGTCACCCCGCAGTTCTCTGCTGTTATGCCCAAGCATGGGATCCAGCTCAGATCCCCGTGAGAGAAGCACCGCTGCACACCAGGGTGTGCAGACTACCTCTGGACAGGCTATAATCGTGAAAGAGGAGTTCCGTAAAATGGAGATAGTGCGTCATTCAGACAGTACACGAGCATCTCCCTTGTACATAATGCCGAAAGCTACTGGAGGGCCATATAGAGATTATCGCTGATTAAATGACGTCATGACAGCTGACCCACACATCCAGGACTTCACCGCAAACCTGGATGATGCCAAGATATTCCCCAAAATTGACCTGGTGAGGGGATATCATCATATTCCGGTCCACCCTGACGACATCCCGAAGACAGCGATTATCACACCATTTGGTCTTTTTGAATTTCTATGTTTGCCTTTCAGGTTGAGAAAAGCTGCACAAACTTTCCACCGACTAATGGATTCTGTAGGTCGCGGCCTCGATTTTGTATTTATTTACCTTTACGATATACTGATCACCAGCTGCTCTCGTCAAGAGCATGGCCATCACTTAGCTCAACTATGCCAATGACTAAGTGACTATCGTCTATCAGTCCAGTTAAATGCCAGTTTGGCCTGTTTTCCATCGATTTTCTCGGTCATCAGATTGAACCACTTCTAATAGATTCCCACTGTAGTAGGATATCCATTTGCATTCTTTCTTTCTCAAATATTAAGTACCTTGGTATATTCAGTTTCCAATCTTAACCATACTGCAACTTAATTCTTAACATTATCAATAATGTCCTAAAACTATGTCAAGTTTGGAACACAACACAAACTTAATAAATTGTCATCACCTTTCTCCTATCCAACTAGTCAATAAAATCATGGCTGATCTTTTATATTGTTGAAACTATACTGCCACTATACAATATCCATTTATATAACAAAATCCATCAATCTCTGCCATGAATGTACTCAGTGACCAGGCCTCAACAGTCCTCTTAGACAGAAATTTCCAAAGATTCCTTGATCTCCAGATTAAACAATGTCTTTTCATCTCAGTCATGAATGGCTAATCCCGTTATTTAAAACCATGAATCTTTGTTTGAGATACACCAAGTGATGGTACATCATCCCTACATTGCTCCTGCCATAATCGGAATGTTTCAATGAGATCAGGAGAATGGACAACTTTATCTTCTAATTTTTTATGCCAGTTGATAAGGGTTGAACTCAAAAATGAGTTGCTAATAAATAAAATGCCTCAATTACTCATATAGGTTTGAAAATACAGGACAATGTTTCAAAAGTGTTGAATGAATATCAGTTTTAAACTTTAGCTCATTCCTTTTTTAAAAAAGGTTTATTCTTTGTAATTTTTTTGAGATATTTATGAAGAATGCATTTAAAAGTAATTCATTAATAGGTTTGTACAACTTCTCAAAATGTGGTTGAAAGTTGTTGAGCTGTTTAGATATATTCTTAGTCCGCCACTGCTAATTACTTGAAGCAATAAATAAATAACTAGATCAGCTATTACTGTACTTTCACTCATATAATGCATGAACACACATATAATATGCACAAAATCATAAATTGTGTAAAATACTTTTGTATAATCCGCACACGCATATACCATGCAGGTGTAGTATTCTTCCAAGAGACAAAATCAATTTGCATTTTAATGGGACATGAGACAAAGCACATAGCAGTATCTGCCACAGTTAATCTATGACAATTAACACCAATCAAATTTTCCCAGAGGTGTCAATCACCAATTATATAGATGATATCCTGCTGCAGCACATTAACAAGCTTTGGAGAAGAATCAGTTAAATAGATCGAAGACAGTCTTTCGAGTTAAACAGGATTTTAATTCCAATGTTGTCTCAAATCGGAGGCACTTGATAAGTTAATCTCCTCCCTCAGGGACTGGTCTGGGCAATTAGCATTGATGAGGCACAGTGCCCTAGCCAGAATGGGCTGGTTATATGAATACCATGGCATTCAGTACAAGGAGATATTCCCAAGATCAAAATTTCCTATACCCGCTATAAATTGTGCACGTTCTTTCATTGCCACTATTACATTCCCATGCTTCCTATAAATGATGTCTTTCCCACGGCTGCTATAAATTGTGCACATTCTTTCAATGCTGCTATTACATTCTCATGCTCACTATAATATTCCCATGCTCGCTATAAATTGCCAGCATGTCTTTCCCACAGCTGCTATAAATTGTGTGTGTTCTTTCAATGCCGCTATTCTATTTCCACGCTCGCTATAACTTCCCATGCTTGCTAAAAATTGCCGGCGTATCTTTCCCAAGGCCATTATAAATTGTGCGTGTTCTTTCAATGCTGCTATTATATTCCCACGCCTGCTATAAATTACCGGTTCAAATTTCTCACTCCTTCTATTAGTTTTGCACATTCTTTCAACATGTAAAAATATTTTCATATAGTGTACATGGGGGGTGGGACTTGGTTTGTAAAATATGCATATAATACACACGTTATATGCATAAAAATGCAGTAATTATATTAGGCAAGCCAGACTGCTTCAAAGCATTAAGTAGAGCTGAAATTAAGTCAAATGTTTGCCAATGGCAAGGTACTGTAGCTCACTTCCTGCAAACTTGAAGTTTCAGCTCATAGAAAGTACATGTAATGAAAACTGACTTCTGCATTGGGAGAAATGCATGAATTTTAAGCACTACGACTGAGGGCATTTTCTGCAAACAGTGTTGAGTATTGCATGACAATTTAAAGGCAGATTAGCGAGCTCAATACAGGTGTGGAAATCGATGACACAGTCTCTTACTACAAAAGTAATAATTTCCTTGGCACTCTTCCTTAGAAACCACAGCAACAACAACAAAATGTCTGCAAAGTTTTGAACTGAAATGTAAGATTTAAAATTTTTAAAATGTAGAAGATAATATAGTATTCATTTCACAATCAAATATGCACCGTTTGCAAAGCTACTGCCTGCTAAACTATGCATTTGCTGTTGGGAAAGGATATCACTACTAAAATTAGTTGAATTGGGATGCAGGGTCCTATTTTTATCAGAGTGATTCAGGGATGTGCTGTAATAGCCCTCTTCACTGAATACATAATTTCAACTTAAGACTATGTTTAACCAGAAGCTGAAGTACATCAGCCATCATGAAGCAATATTTGAACAAGACTTGGCCCAAGCATGGACCTCAAGGCAATGGAGGTTGCCCAGGGTTACATTGAAACAATCTAGTCTGGAGATAACAAACATGTTCAAGACATTCAGCAACAAATATTTGAAGAAATGTAGAAGTTCCAGAGGTGGAAATAGTTAATATTAATGACAAGTATGGATAGATATTCCAAAGGTAATCTTGAGGTCATTATTGCACATAAGTTGTGAACATTCTGGTGCTATTTCAGAAAGATGCTAGGGTTTGAGAATGGATGATTTTGGAATATAGTCTGTTATGGGGCCTGAAGAAAATGGCTCAATTTTGTCAACTGATAATACAAGATATTAAAGAATGAGCCAAAGGGAAAGGATCACACCTCCAAAATAAAACATTGAGTGGAAGTTGTACGAAATAGCTTCCTAGAATTTTCTGGTCTATGTTAAGGATTCAAATGAATAAACAGTGCATTTTAGATCTAGCAGTGTGCAATGAGAAATTAATTAATTGAAGACCTGACGGCCAATAAGACTTTCAGGAAAGCTATTCATAAAATCATGGAACTTTATGGTTAAAAAAAAGGTAACTTAGTTAGGTTTAAAATCATGTTTCCTCTCTTGCCACAGGAGCTCCAATTTTTCTCTTGCATTCCAAACCCAAATAGCGCAGATGGATGTGGGAGTCGATGAGTGCGCGAGAGAGAATAGGTTGTAGGGAAATTAATGGTGGGAGTTGACAGTTATGGACAGAAGGCAGGAGAATGGATTAAAAGGAAAAAAATATATTAACCGTGATTTGATTGGCAGAGCAGACTCGATGGGCTAAATAGCTTAATTCTGCCCCAAGTCTCATGTGCTCGGAGAATGGACACAAACCCAATGAGCCAATGGTGCCTGTTTACAATACAAAGAAATATGAGAAATAATGATGTTATAAAAATTAAGCAAACTTCCAAAATACTGCGTGAATTAGCTACGATAGATAGAAAACTATATTAAAGAGTGCATGACAGTAAACAAGCAATGCCTCAAATTTTAAAGAAAACAATGTACCAGTCTTTCTCCAGTAACCATTCACCCCCTTGGCCTACAAATAAATATATATTTTTAATTTAATAATAAGAACAGTTGAAAACTCTTCCAGCCTATGAAACCTGTGTGGTCCAATTAATCCATCAATATTTTGGAGGGTGGTAAGAACCAAAACATCAGGAGAAAACACATGCAGGTCACCACGAGAATGTACAAGCTCCTTATAGACAGTGCCAGATTTGAGCATGGGCTGCTGGCACTCTTATAAGGTTGAGCTAAATGCTATGCTGATTGTGATGTATTGTCGACTTTAAAAGTATTCAAAGGCCGAGTCCAAGACCCTTTGAGGAAGAATACCAAATATTCATAAGCCTTTGAGAGAAAAAAAAGTCACTCAATTTCCATCTAAATTGGAAGGGCCCTTATTTTTGAGCAGTAACTCCTCGTTTGAGATTCTTCCAAAAGATGAAACACCCTCTCCACATGCAGCCTGACAAGAACCCTCAGGATCTTGTAAGTTCCAAAAAAGTCCCACTTCATTCTTCTAAATTTGAGAAAAATAAAAGCATATCCTATTCAACCTTTCTTCCTATGCAGTCCATTCATTCTAGCCATTCTGGGGACTGCTCACACTAACCACCTGAGACTCTAATATTTGCTAAACAATATTTATTTACTTTTATATATATTTGTCCTATGTTTGCATTGTTTGTCTGTATGTGCATATTGGCTGTATGTTTTGCATCAACAGGTTGTACTTGTGCAATGGAATGTTAATATACTTGAATAATGATCAAATTAATTTTCTCTGATGTATTTGCAACACATTAATATAAAAGCAATCAAATAATGTAAGTAATAATCCAGTTTCAGTCTCACCCATGCCCCGTAACTCAGAAATAAAACTGCATTAATTTTGTATTCAATTGCTTTCTGAACAATAATTTTCAATCCTAAAGACTTGCTGAATTCATAAAATAACATTTTGTGAATTATACACAAGCACACCCAGATCCCTCTACATCTTAGGGTACCAGTAACATCACAATTTTGATTAAATATCCCCTTCTTATTTTTCCTGTCCAAATGGATATTTTATATTTATTCACATTACAGTCCCACACAACAGATCTTTGCTTATGGAATCACCCGTATATCTTTGTAGGTTCCTTTTTTTCTTTTCATGACTCACTTTACTACCTTTGTTTCTTCAGAAAATTTTGAAACCATATGTTTAGTCTCTGCATCCAAACTCATCCATCTTGCTAATTTGGAAAGGATTTACTTCCAACTACTCTCTTCCACATTACCAAGTCAAGGCCTTATCACTAATTAAAAAGGCAAATGGTAGCAATGTAATGCATGGAATATTCTCCACTTGCCTGGATGAATGCAACAGAAACAAATGTCAGCAGCTCAATGCCATCCAGGACCAAGTAGCTCCCTTGACTGGCACATTCCATCAACCACCTTGAACATTAATTCCCTTGACCATCTGCACAGTGACTGCAGTGTGCATCATTGCAGATACTTGGCTAGACTATGACAGCAGCTCCCAATCTCAAACATCTACTATTAAGAAGCACAGAGAGTGTGTGAGAGCATCACCATCTTTTCATTCCCTTCCAAGTCAATCACAATCTTGACTTGTTAATATATTCCTAGTCCTTTACTGGATGTAGATGCCTACTGGAATTTCCTAGATTCTAAAGCAATGGATATTTTTTTTAAATGTGACTTTTAATGACAATTTAATTGCAGTTCAGATGTTGAAATATGTCACTGAAAATAAAAATAGGTAAAAACCAAACCTGTAAAAGGAGCTTTTCAAAAGCAAGAAAGTTATCCCATTTTGAGTAGCAAGTGTGTCCCAAAGTCTGAACTGTTGCCATGGTAAGTTGCAAAAGCCCAGAGTGATTCTCCAAAGCTTTCAAATTGGTCTTGAATAATTGGATATATGAGTTGAGTTGTTCAGGTGTGACTCTACCTGTAAGCAAGAAAAGGATGCATGAAATAATTACAGTATATTTAAAATGAAATAAATCTAGCTGGATCATTATCACTCTATTGATGGTTTGAACAGATGAGCAAAAATAAAATCAACTTTATTGAAAAGTCCAGCATTTGAATCTTATACATCCTAAAGCTATACAACCAGGTCCAATAATCAACAAGGTGCATGTGGCAAGGGATCTAGGCTTCAACAGATCACAATTCAACCTTGCGAGTTGCAACCTAACCTTGACTTGAGGCCATGACACCTCCATTCCGGACAGATTGAACATCTGTACATGGTTTGATGTGAAGAACAGGATGACGCCAAAGAAAGCTCCGTGTTCCCCTGATGTATGGATCCCCTGCATAGCTACAGCTGAAGAGAGGAGAACTCTATCCAAGGTGAACCCACACAAGGCAATGGGACCTGACAACATACCTATTCGGGTATTGAAGGACATGGAGGTCTTTACAGAAATCTTCAACACCTCACTGCAGCTGTCCATCGTTCCAGCAGGATTCAAGACAGCCACCATCATCCTGGGACCCAAGAGGATGACAATAAAAGGCCTCAACAGGCCATGTGGCACTGACCTCCACCATTATAAAATGTTTTGAGCATCTGATGATGGAATGCAACAAAGCACATCTCTCACAGACATTGGACCCATTTCAATTCACTTATAGAAGAAACCATTCCACATACAATGCAATAGATTTGCCTGGTCAACCTGGAGAACGATGCTTAATACGCCAGGCTGCTGTTCGTCATCTTCAGCTCAGTGTTTAATATGATCATTCCCCAGAGGATGTCCTCAGTGAGACTCAACACCCCTGTTTGTATCTGGATTCTGGACTTCCTAACGGAAAGACCACAGTCTGTCTGGGTTGGTACAAAACTGTTGATCACCATCACGCTGAGCAATGGCGCACCTCAGGGCTGTGTGCTCAGCCCACTCTGTTGAGGCTGCTGACCCACGACTTCATTGCCAGATTCGGCTCTAACAGCAACATCATGTTTGCAGATGCCATAACAGTAGTTAACGTTAACAGCAACACCGATGAGTCGCTCTACAGAAAAGTGCTGGAAATTCTTGTGATATAGTGCGTGAGTAATAACTTGAGTCTCATCAAGGACAAAATGAAGGAGGACCAGGAACAACCACCCTCCATTACACATCAACAACTCTGTAGTGGAGAACACCAAGTTCCTCAGGGTTCACTTAACTAGTGACCTATTATAGACACAGCATCTCCTCACAGCAACTGCAATTCATAAGAAGACTGAAGCAGACAAGGCTACTGGCCACCATTATGAAGGGAAGATCCTGCCTGACCAACCTAATGGAATTTTTTGAGGAAATCTTATGTAGGATGGTTAAGGGATAGTGTAGATGTTGTGCATTTGGATTTTCAAAAGGCCTTCGATATAGTGCACCATAAGAGGCTGTTTAATAAGATGAGGGCCCATGGAATTTCAGGAAAGATATTAGATTGGGTTGAGCATTGGATGATTGGCAGAAAGCAAAAGATAGGAATAAAGGGATCCTGTTCTGGTTGGTTGCCAGTTTCAAAGGGTGTTTTGCAGAGGTTGGTGTTGAGGTCGCTTCTTTTTTACAATGTACATTGATAATTTAGCTTGTGGAGTGAATGGTTTTGTGGCCAAGTTTTCAGAGGATGCCAAAATTGGTGGTGGAGTAGAAAGTGTTGAAGAAACTGAAAGGTTGCAGAGAGACTTGGACAGGTTAGGAGAGTGGGCAAAGAAATGACCAATGAGATCGATGCTGTGAAATGTACGACTGTACATTTTGGAAGAGGAAATAAACATACAGATTATTATTTGGATGTGGTGAAAATTCAAGATTCCAAAATGCAAAGGAACTTGGTGGTCCTCGTGCAGGATAATCTGAAGGTTAACCACCAAGTTGACAGTAAAGAAAGCGAATGCGATGATGACATTTGTTTCAAGGGGAATAGTGTATAAGAGTAAAGAGATGTCGATGAGGCTCTAATGGGCACTGGTGAGACCTCATTTCAAGTACTGTGTGCAGTTTTGGGCCCTTTATTTTAGAAAGGTTGTAATGATATTAGAGAGAGTACCGAGAAGATTTACTAGGATGATTCCAGGAATGCAAGGGTTAACATATGAGGAATGCTTAGCAGCTCTTGGACTCTATTCATTGGAGTATAAAAGAATGAGAGGGGATCTCATCAAAACATTTTGAATGCTGAAAGGATTGGACAGAGTAGATGCGAATAAGTTGTTTCCCTTGGTGGGTGAATCCAGGACAAGAGGACACAGTCTTAGAATTAGAAGGTACAGTTACGACCCCAAACCAGCAACAATAAAGGACACACTGCAAAAGAGGGTTAATTCTAACTATTTTATTAATAACTATTAACACTACAAATTCTTATCCAAATTACCCCTACTATATGCCTCTATTAACAATGATACAGAAATTATAACCAAACACACAAATGCTGGAGAAACTCAGCAAGTCAAAGTGTGTATGTGGAAAAAAAACCCAGACATTTTTAATCTGTGCGCATAGGTGAACAACAAAAGAAGGAAGAAATATCCCCAAAACCCCAGGTCAGTCTGGTCAAGTAAGTCAGTACAAAAACACAGTCCACAGAATTCACTCTCCAAGTTCAATGTCCCAATTCAGTTCCTCTACAGAATATGAACGTGGGGGAGAGAGAGAGAGATGACTGATGTTGCTTGGTGGCAAACTTACGAATCCTTTGCAGGTTTCTTCACAGTGGATTTTTCCTGGTTCTTCAAGGTTGGTTTGGTTTAACCACCTCACTTAGGAAGCCTGTGCCTTTAATATAGCTTCGCCACAATTTCCAGCAGACAACCAAGTGACCCTTCTTTGTCACACTCTTGAATCCAGTCAGGCAGAAAACCATTCTCAACACAGAGTGAGATCTCTACGTAACTTTCTAGCTCCTCTACCAAACTCCCTGTCTCTGCCTTCACCCAGCCCGGGCGGGGCACTCTGACTTTCTGTGTTTCTCTCTCTCTCTCTCTCATTCCTTATCGGCCTAGCTTGACCTTGACAAACAACCAGCACTGAGTTTCACAGTTCTTCATTAGAGATCCAATTCTTTAAAGTGACAGTCCACAGTCCAAAAGGTCAATCCATGGTCTATAATAGTACCCATTTAAAACAGAGATGAGGAAGAATTTCTTTAGCCAGAGGGTTGCTGATTTGTGGAATTTGTTCCACATAGAGCTGTGGAGGCAGGATAAGTGGGGGTGTTTAAGAGGGAGATATATAGGTATCCAATTAGTCAAGGTATCAATGAATAAGGAGAAATGGCCAGAACTTGGAACGAGATATGAGAACAGTTGAACTCAGGGTGGAGTTGTGGACCAGACTCGATGGGCTGAATGGCCCACTTCTGTTCCTTTTTCTTGTGTTCTTATGATTATGTCACCCTTTTATACAAGCTCTATCGAGAATGTCCTGGCCAGCAGCATCACAATATGGTATGGTTGCTGCATGGAAATGGATTAGAGGTCAATCCACAGGGCCATAAGAGCAGCAGAGAGGATCACCAGAGTCTCCTCACCCCTCTGCTGACCAACAGCGTGTTTTACTGGGATCGTTGCCTGAAGAGAGCCCATTCCACCCTGCACACGCCTATTTCAGCTGTCCTGTCATGAAAGACATACAGGAGTATTACCACCAGGCTGAGAACAGTTCTTCCCACAGTCAGTGAGAATGCTGAACGATCAAAAGAACTGCTCATATTAACTAGTCAGGACTCTCATATTCATGAAACAATATTTATTTATTTGTTTAATGAAGACTTGTCCTGCATATGTATTGTTTGTCTGTATGTGTGTTATAATCTTGTGTGTCTGCTTGTTTTGCACCGAGGATTGAAGAACACTGTTTTGTCAGGTTGTACTTGTGGAATTGAATAATCTGATTTCACTTGTTTACTCTGCAATTAAAGAAATCTTTTCTTGAAGGTACAAAAACATGTACTAAATGGGATTTAAAGGATTCTATTTGATAGTTGGTTAAAGAGCAGGACTGCCTGCAAATTTTGTTTTGAATAAATTATCTAAATATAAAATGCTACTCATCATTAGAATAGCATTGTTGATGTGCCTTGCTGGACTTTACATGCAAAGCGATGAATCATTCTTGTAGGTATTATTTGTAACATGTAAATACACAATTTATATGAAATTAAAAAGCCTGAATTCAACATTTTCTGTGTAAACATACAATAAATGCTGAAAACTGATGTTAAAAAATGATAAAATTTAATAAATCCTATGTTTATCCTATTCTCCAAATCTCTGGAATAATATGATCGGTTTTTCTCAATTACTGACTTTTATTGGAGTGAAGTCACAAGGCCAAAATAGGAGTCAAACATCTTTTTGGAGAACTACATTAAATCCCCCCCCCTTAATTTATGTAAATACATTTCCAGAACCATTACTACCACCACCATTGTGGCAGAGACCTGATGAGGTTATTTGACCCAGAGATTTTTCTGATCTATATAATATGATCTATCTATGTGATGCCACCACAAACAGTGTTATCAGGTGAGCAGAGCTCTGCTTATTCAACAGCTTTCTCAACACAGCTCCATTTTACTTGCACTGGAGAATTCAAATACTCTGCATGTTGCATTCAGTTTAATAACATTATAAACCTACAATAGACTCTTCCGCACTTATGATTATGTTCCAGTTTGCAGTTTTCTGTACATCCCCTACTCCTGATCAAACTCTATACCAGGGGCAGCACAATTTGAATAGATTTTAAAAAATTGTTATAATGAAGAACACATTTTGGTGGAATACAGATCCTGAATTAATTAACCAGAAGAGGCTGGGAAGTGAGCTATCAGTCAAGTGTCTAAAAATAATTAAAGCATCCAATTATTTCGAAGGCCAGCATTAGGCTGAAGGCAAAAGAAGTATGAGGAAATTCGGCTATTTCACCCACATCCCTTAAAAATTTCAAAGGATGCACCATTGAAAGTATCCTGTCAGGGTGCAACACTATTTGGAACAGGAACCGCTCCACCCGAGACTGCAAGAATCTGCAGAGAGTTGTGAATGTGGCTCAGACCATCATGCAAATACCTCCTCCACTCCATTCATTCCATCTATAGTTTTAATTGCCTTTGAAAAGCAGCCGACATGTTAAAAGACATCCCACCTGGCCACACTTTCTTCACCTTTCTGTCAGGATGATGTTACACAAGTATCATATACTACCAGATTTAACAATGGTTTCTTTCCCGCCGTTATCAAACTCCTGAATGAAGTTCACACCAGTAAAATTATGTTGCCTTTGCTTGAACTAATTGATCTCTTTCTCTGCCCTTTTGTACTTTGTTTTACATGCAGTATTATGTATGGGATATCTTAGAAGATTGCTTGCAAAACAAGCTTGCTCAGTGCACCTTGATACATTTGACAATAAACTTGAAATTAAGGAGCACACAATAAATTTAATGCTGGCCGTAGAGAGGAAAACCAGGAACAAAACCAAAGGTTTGAACGCAGTGATGGATTTGTGCTAATATTAATCTTTAGGTATATAACATTTTATTTATAATATATTTATAATGTATTATATATATATTTTATTTGTAATATATTATATATATATTTAGTAAAGTTTATTTTGTGGGTTTTGAAACAGGGAAAGACAGACACACACAAAGACACCCACAGACCCTTACACACAAAAACCATTTTGAGAGATGAAATGTCTATTGGTTCACTGTTGGTTGAAGATGTGTAAACAGCCATAAAACCTGGAGTGATTCTCCATTGAAAATGCAAATTAATAGGTATTTTCTCAGAAGCATCTGTGTACACACACAGCCATTCTGCTGGCTGGTCTCAGCAGACAATTTGGAGATATATCCACTCATAGTTTTGGAAGAGATGAAATTTCAAAGGCAGCAGTAATGTTGTATCACTTGATTAAAGACATTTTCAGAGAATATATTACGGAAACAGACATTTTTGAAACCAGAAAAAGATGCGTGACCATCCTTTAAGTCATACAAGATTGAAATGCAGTAACAATCCTTTGGAGAAGGAAGTCTGCTTGTGTTCTCCTTATGAAAAGGAGGAACACTGAAAAAGTGGTTTTGAAGAACCTAGACACTTCAGTTGTCTCTTTGAAAAGAAGAAAGATTCATCATGTCCATTTCTACATAGACACTTCATGAAATCCTTGACTGGGTTTGTGAAATCATTGTGGAAGAAAACAAGTTCTGAAATTTCATGCAAGAGATAAAAATCATTTGTATGATGAAACAATTCTTTGAAAACAATTCTACAAGAAATTTGTGAGTTTTGAGAAGTCTGATGCCTTCCACTTACTCCATAATTGTTTTTGAACAGCAGAAAAGAATTTGAGTTTCAATACAAAAAGATTTCTGAGACTGAACTTTAAAATCATCTCTTAAGAATTAAGCTTTAACTGTAATGGTTTACACACACACGTATACATTTGTGCATAGTGGGATTAAGTTAGCATTAAGTAAGAAGTGTTATTCTATTAATAGTTATTAGTAAAAATTATTGTTTTGAAGATAACATTACCTTAGTGAATTTCCATTGCTGCTGTTCTAGTACATAACAAGAGAAACAGAAAAGAGTGATATTCAAAATCACGAACAGAAGAAAAAGACTTTAAAAGGGATAATCAGAGTGATTTCAAGATCAGATTGCATAAATCTGGTTTGTATTCTCTCCAATTTAGAAGATTAACTAAAATTTGAAATGATACAAAAAAATTTGGTGAAATAGGTACACAAGAATGACTTTTTGGATTGGTTAATCCAGAACAAAAGGCATAATATTAAAAACAAGAATTACAATCCTTAGGAGAGAAGTGTAGGTAATTATATAGCTATAGAATATAATGATGTCACATGTATATTAAAAGGATGGAACCATTAGATGTAGAGAATGTCTTGATGTGAGAGTGGAATGATCCTTGTACGTGGAAACAATTTTGCTCTTGCCTCACTAAACAAATTTGCTCTTGCGTCCTGTAACTGTTACTCACCAGAAGATCACAATATTCCAAAGTCCACATTGGGATACATTCAGTGGACTACAAAATTGACCTGAAGCACCAACATATATCACAAGACAAAAAAAGCATTCTTCTGGAAGCTGTGTCTCTGAAGACTCAACAGCTACAATCAAAAATACCAAAAATAAAAGGCAGAAAATAAATCCCAGGGTTGAATCTATTCACTGCAGGAACAACTAATCTGTTTGCACAGGTCAAATGACCAGAAAATGGCACTCCAAGCTGTTGCTTTAAGAAAAGGTGTTGGGGCACATATAAAGCAACATCAAATCGATTCTTAAAGAAAAGCTAAATTTAGGCTGGCAAAGGTGTAAATGTACAATTAATGGAACAAACAGAAAGAGAAAATGCTGACACGCAGTAGACTTGAATAGGCTTTTTACAGTGAAAAGTGAAAACGACAGCTTAAGTGCAAGCACATTCACTAACTGTCTTGTGATTTAACAAGGCATGAAAAATATTCATATCCTAAATTAAGAATATCAGAGAGGTTTCCCATGGCAAATAATATTCTTAACCTGGAAGACCAGTGCTGAAAATGGATGCATGTTGAATGTTGCAAGGAGGGAATACAAGAAAGAAGCAATATTAAAGAAATTAATTCCAAAGTGTCTTGTACATTCAGCATCTTGGTTACTCTTCAGAAAAATTGAAATTCCTTATTTGTGGGGATAATTCAGAAGCTGAAAGAACAAATCAATTCCTTGCACTTTTGCCTTAGACACTGCAGTTTTATTTTGCATTGTGGCACTATGTTTTCATTCTTGCACAATTTGCTCTACTACACAAATGTTGACTTGCCTGGATAGCATGCAAATAAAGATTTTCATTGCATTTCCATACACATAACAACAAATAATTCCAATCAACTCAATTCACAACCATTCAAGGTAACTGTATATTCAGCTCATCCAAGCAAACTCTGTTGGCAACAGAGATTACTACAATGCAGCTTTGGAGAATTTCTGAAGTATGTGCCGAGAGAGGTTTGTTATGGTCTGACAGACTAAAAGGATCCAGTCAATGAGATTTGGCAAAAAATGCCTTCAATTTGATTTGCTGTGTGGAGATATTAGTCCAGAATGAAAGGAAGAAATTGTGTTTTGTATCAGCCACAAATCTAATGACAGTGCTGAGTGAAAAGACAGCTCCCAAGACTCCAGCCCAAATGCAAGGACAGCTTCATTGAATCACAAAGAGGAAGAGTCACAGCCATTATTTCCCAACGATCAGCTCTTTTGAAGAGACTCAAGCAGAAGAAAAGATGCAGTTGTAGTGTGTAAAATAAAACACAAAGCAAATTGCAACTTAGTTACACAGAAAAGTCTGCAGTCACTGGGATTGTAGTGCAATACAGAAAATTGCTAGAGATATTCAGCATGTCACACAGTAGTTGTAGGAAGTAAAGGGTAACCAACATTTTGGGACTTCGTCAAGGAGCTTAGACCTGAATGCAATTTCAGTTTTCAAAACGAAGAGAAAGCTAAACAAGGGCAGTGTTTTACTGGACTGCATTCAGTTTTGGAGTTCCTCATTTTGGGCATGGGAATCAAATGTAACTCAATGCTAGTGTCTTGGCTGTTATATAGTCCAAATAATGTGAACTATTTTGTAACCGCGTAAGAATACACCCTTCTCACTGTAGTAACTGTAGTGCACCACTGTAGGGCGTATGTATATGTGAGTGTGTGAACAGTTTCCTGAGATGGTGGAATGATCAGTAAGTAAAGTCTCTTTAGTTATTTGAATCTTGCATCTTTAAGTTATTTAAGAAGTCTCCCAAGTAATGGAAGAGATACAACATGGTGGCAGCAGTATAAGAGAACAAGAATAAAGCCATACAACTGATTGTAAGTCACTGAAATATGATGTGACGAGTGGAGTGCCGCAGGGATCGGTATTGGGTCCTCAGTTGTTTGTAATTTATGTAAATGATTTGGATGAGGGGATTATTAATAACTTGAGCAAATTTGCAGATGACACGAAACTGGGTGGCGGTGTGGGGTGTGAGGAGGATGTCAGGAAAATGCAGAGGGACTTGGACAGGTTGGGGGAGTGGGCTGCTGAATGGAAGATGATGTTCAATGTGAGCAAATGTGAGGTTATCCATTTTGGGGGAAATAATAGGAAAGCTGAGTATTATTTAAATGGAGACAAGCTAGGGAGTGGGGAGGAGCAAATGGATCTGGGAGTACTTGTTCACCGGTCACTGAAGACTAGCATGCAGGTTCAGAAAGCTGTGAAGAAGGCTAATGGCATGTTGGCTTTCATAAAGAGGGGATTGGAGTATAGGAACAGAGATGCCCTTCTGCAGTTGTACAGGGCCCTGGTGAGTATTGCGTCCAGTTCTGGTCTCCAATTTTGAGGAAGGACATACTAGCTATAGAGGGTGTGCAGCGCAGATTTACAAGGTTAGTTCCAGGGATGGCGGGGTTGACATATGCAGAAAGGCTAGAAAAACTGGACTTGTATCCGATGGAGTTTAGAAGGATGAGGGGGGACATGATTGAGGTATACAAAATCATCAGGGGAATAGACAAGGTGAAGTCGGATTACTTGTTCCCAATGATGGGGGAGACGAGGACTAGAGGGCATAGTTTAAGAATACAGGGTAGGCCCTTTAGGACGGAGATGAGAAAACATTTTTTTACCTTTTTTACCCAGAGAAGTGTGAATCTGTGGAATGCTCTGCCACAGAGGGTGGTAGAGACAGATTCGCTGATTATGTTCAAAAGAGAGTTAGATAAGACTATAGTGGGCAAAGGAGTTAAGGGTTATGGGGATAAGGCTGGAAAGGGGTACTGATGCTAGTGATCAGCCATGATCTGTAAAATGGCGGTGCTGGCTCCAGCTCCTATTGTCTATTGTCTATTGAAGGGGAAGAAGTGAAAAAACTTTACTGAATAAAATGCATGGAGCAACAGCAGTTCACCCAGAGATGGACGGGGAGGCTGAAGACATTGTAGAATCATTTTAAAAGTTTCAGCAGAAGTACAATTTAGCATTCAAAAGCTATTTTAAAAATACAACAACAGAGGAAAAGGTCAGTTATATACTTCTCTGGACAGGGGAGCGAGGCCTTTACATTTAATAGCCAGGAGCTTACAGAGGTGGAGAAAAATGATCCAGAGCAGATATTTGCAAAGATTGTTTCTCACCTTGAACCCAGGTCTAATCATAGAATTAAACACTATGAATTTCAAGGCTTAATGCAAGAGACCAATGAAACTTCCTCATTAGACTAAAAATTGCTGCTACAAAATGCAGATTTAAGGATAGAGAGGAAAGATTAGTTGATCAATTAATATGGGGGAGTGCCCGTCCCGAAGTGCAAATGTCTCTTATAGGGAAGGATAGTTTGAAGCTGGCCGAAGCTATAGACACAGCCAGAGCCTTTGAAGCCACAAGGATGCAAATGAAATCCCTATCTATGCAGACCCTCCCACAGCAAAGGGAAGGAAGGGTTGATGCTACAAAGAAAATAATCAGAAAAGTGCAGACCCCCAGGCCCTGCAGGATGTGCGGCGGACAACACCCCTAATGATAACTGAAAAAAAAACCCGCATATGGTTCTGAATGTAGAGCCTGTAGTAAAGTAATCCACTGGACGAAGATGTGCAAGTCTGGTATGAAGAAAAAAGTAATACCAATGAAGAAAAAAGACAAGAAGATCCACCACATAAAAGGAAACAACAATGAAGACTTTGACACCCAGCTACTGGACATGGAATCCATACACCTTCACGAAATGTCGGGTGAGATGAAAGAGGAAGCGAGTTTCACACAAGGATCCAAATACAGAGGACAATCCAGAACAAGCCTATGATATCTAACCTAAAAGTGAAGCTGGATACTGGATCACAAAGCAACGTCCTTCCACTCAGACTCAACTGCCAGATGTTCCCAGAGAACATAATAAAGGGGTATCCAAAAGATGGGTCATTGGGAACAGCAAATATCACATTAAGGGCAACTAAGCTTCCAAGCAACTAGGAAGAGCTAAGATTAATGGCTATCATAAGGAAAAGAACATCCTCTGTATATGTTCTATGCGGTAGATGCAGATGGACAAGCAATCCTAAGTCTGGATAGCTGTTAGGAGTTGCAGTTGATCTCTGTCAATTATGAGATCCAGACGAAGAAGATATCCAAAGAAGATCAACAAACACACACAACAAAAAGAGGAAATGATTTCCTCTGAAGTACCTGCCAGGCCATGGCACAGAGTGGGAGCAGATTTGTTCACCGAGAATCAAGAGTGATATTTAATAGTACTACTTTAAGTTTCCATTTGTCAAAAGGGTGAAAGACCTGAGAGCATCAACTCTCAGAAATGAGAGCGCTCTTTTGCTGAACAAGGAATACCCGAGCAAATAATATGTGACATTGGAACACAGTTCACGTCACAAGAATTCAGAAAGCTGGCTGCAGAGTATGGGTTTGTTATCTCTAAATCATCCCCATACTACCCCAAAGGTCATGGGTTCATTGAAAGACAAGTGAAAACTGTGAAGCGGACACTAGTTAAGTGTCGCAAAACAAAAGAAGACGCAGATCTAGCTCTTCCGTCATTACGGGCAACACAACACCTTTAGGGGCTGTCATGAAGTCCCCAGTAGAACTTGTAAATGGCAGGAGATTTAAAACAACTCTGCCAAGCAAAATACACCCTCAAGAAGACCAGCAGGAAACCAGAAGAAGACTGCCTGACTCGCAAGAAGGACACCAGCATTATAACAAACATGTACAAACATTGGCAGAACTCTTCAGAGGGCAGCATGTCCACATTCAAGGGCCGATATTGAAAACATGGAGTCCAGCAAAGGTCATCAGAGAAGCTGAGACACCAAGATCATACATTGCCAAGACAGACTCTGGAAATCAGCTGAGGAGGAACAAAATTCACATCCAGCCAACACAAGATGTGATGAAGCAGAAAGCTTTAATACCAGCAAAGCCTGCAACATCAGTATCAAGTGAGGTATCAAATGAAGAGACCAAAACCACTAATACCGAAACATAACACAGCAGTGGTCAGGTGAAGCAGCAACACAAAGCCCAGTGGTCGCAGCCAAATCCATAAGATGGTGAAGAAACACATTGCTGCCAATGTGATATCGATAAGAACTATTTTTAAATAAGTTTTGTGAATAAACTAGTGTACAAGTTCAGTTACTTAAGTTGCATTGGAAAGAAAGTGCTAAAGAACGCTAATTTTTTATTTATCTTGAGAAGAAGGGATGTTATATAGTCAAGATAATGTGAACTATTTTATAACCGCGTAAGAATATACCCTTCTCACTGTAGTAACTGTAGTACACCACTGTGGGGGTGTGTATATTTGGCATATGAATGTGTGAACAGTTTCCTAAGATGGTGGAAGACATCAGTAAGTAAAGTCTTTTTTGTTATTTGAATCTTGCATCTCTTAAGTTATTTAAGAAGCCTCCCAAGTAATGGAAGAGACATCACGTTTGGCATATTGTTGATGGTGGTTGGGTCACGGATGTAAAAAGATGCAGGGATCTCAAGGTTGACTCAGATCTGTCATGATCGGGTTGGATTCAATTTCATTTTACTTGAGCATTTCACTATGTTCCAGGAATTAGAGAGATGAACTACCTACAATGTTACCCATTTTTTTAATGCATGTGGCAATTTGCAGACAAGACAAACACTTTCAAGGCACATTATTTACCAAATGAGAGATTGTAACCTTGTTGGAATACTTGAACGGATATACTTAATGGTAGTGGCTGACGTTTCAATATGAAATACTTCACCGTGATTATATGATGAAGATTTTTGGCCCAACATGTTATTTTCTCACCAATGCTGGTCAACCCACTCAACTCCTCCAGCAGATTGAGTTTAGCTTCAGTTTCCAGCATCTGCAGTTGCCTGTGTGTCTCCAGTTAACAATATATTGGCAGAAACAATTATATATGCCACACAATTCAAATATATCAACCTATTGTATTTAATTGAAGACAAGAGTGGATTAACACTCACTTTGACATCTGTCTAATCCAAAAACCAAGTACAAAATATCAAAAGATCATCCTTCAGAGACAGTTAAATGGAACTGCAAATGTTCACCAGAGATGGCAAGAGATACCTTGCAATTGGGGTATGTTGCAGAATACCATGATATCAGAAGGTATTAAAAACATACTTTTTCCTGAATTTTGCATATTAAAATGGACCACATGTAGATTCAAAAAGATTACTGCATTTATCAAAAGCAGAAGATGTAAAGCAGAAAGAGAAAGCTACTGGGCTTGGTAGGACCACTTAGCTAAACAATAATTGTTCATAAAATACAAAGACATTTTCACTGCCCTGAAGTGATTCATAATTTCCTTGCTACCATCGTATAGTTAGCTTCAGTGTGGGGGGAAAAAAAAATCAAATTTTCTGGAGCTTTGCTTAACATTTTTACTTTAATATTTAAAAATATTTTTTTTTGCTTTTGAAGCATCGACATAATAAAGCTGCTGTGGGAGCTAGACATTATGGCTCCTTGTTGAGCCAATCTCAGGGGCTTTTTCTAAGACCTCAACACCCTTGAGAAGCTGGATATAATTGCTGCTTTCATATTTAGTCATATCAATTATGATATAATGCAAGGGTTATCAAGTAAGAAGAAAAGCAATAAACCCAATAAACTATGTGGTGCATCAAATCAAAATCACTGACATCTCACATACGCTTTTGATTAACTTCTTGCCACATACACAAACAACTTTGTATTTTTTTCCTCTTTCTTAGTGCTTTGGTCTCCTCAAGATGGCGCTGTTTATTCATTATGCCAAAATTGCCAGATCAGATTTTGATGAATTTACTCCTTTTATACATTAAGAAAAAAAGATTTACTGGGTATATCCAGTAGAGAAAATTAGAATTATTTTAAATATGGATTGATTGTCTATAAAAGATGTATTTTCTCTATTATTACAAAAAAACATTAATTAAAAAATCTACTTAATGTTTAAAATAAAATGTTATCAAGTTATTCCTTCCACACAATATTATTTATGTGATTCCCAAAGTGCAAATGCACATGGGCAAAGAAAATATTCAGATAGTCAATTGGTGTGATTTCGTTATTTTCAAACGCCTAAATGTTTGAAGAAAAATTGCAGGAATAAAGGAAAGAACAGAAGAGGAGGACTGATTTAGTGGGTTGAAAGCCTTCCTTCAGTGTGATTTGAGTTCTATAATTTTCTAGTGGGTTCACAGTTGTCTGCGAATAAAAAGGAGGCCCATCTTAGTGTTTCACTAGATCTGCAAAAATATTAAATAGTTTTTTGAATTTAGTTGATTCCAAAATAATAAATAACTAATTTTCAGGAAAATTTGGTTCCATGAAAAAAAAGGAGAATTGGTAAATATGAAAGCCGATGCTACTGTTTAAGAGAAAAAAGAAAAAAATTGTCTCCCGTTAAAAGTTGTACAAGATAAGTGTAATGCATTTAAACAAATCTTGGCAGGTGACAAAACAACTAGAAACAGAGAGCCTATTTTCGGAGACAGAGATGATAAGGTACCACGATATCAAGTCAAGTGAATGGAGAGTAAATTGGTGATGCATCTTACCCAAGCTCATCTTAATAGGGAGATTCTCCTTGCTAGCAGCCTCCACTAGGTGCCTCCGCACTTCCATCACAGCCTCTTTATGTTTCATGTTTAACATGGATTCCCACAGAGCTTTAGCTGAAGAGTCACTGCAGTAAATTAACAGGATTGACATTAATGCACATCTTCACAAAAATAACCCCTTCCATGTTCTGGAATTGCTATTTATGCTTATTTTTTTCCTTTTTTAAACTTTCGTTCTTAGTGACAGTTTGCAGGTAAAATGATCACAGGGCTCCAATAACAACATTAACTCCAGGAGAGGAGCCAATCAATGGCAGGATATTTCTTTTCTTATGGAAAAGCAATTTGCATCTGCTTGGGCAATCTAGATCAAAAGATGTGGCAGATGTAGGGTTTGCAATTTTCCTGCTCTTGCTTAATCTGTTGGTAAAGTTAAAATTAACTAGCCAGCACCTCTCACCTTCCAGAATGTAGCTGAATCCAGTTTGTCCTTTAACATGCCCTTCCATTTTGGGGATTATCTTTATTGGTTGGACATTTTGTTTTCATTTTGCTGGCCTGGAATGTCCTTTTCTTGATTCAGTTTAAGAAAAAAGTCATAACAGATTACCTCCACTACTAAACCTTTCTCTACAGCGCTGATTGAGTTTCTACGGTATTTCATTTGTATATCCACTTTAGCATATAAATCATTAATAAATGAAAGAATAAAGCACACACAACAATAGAAAAACATTATTTTTATCCTCCAATTATGATAACCAATCCGCTTCAACTGTTAAAGTACAAATGCATAAATCATGAATGTTGGAGTATTGAAATTGCAACATATTAATTTACTAATTAAAAATAGAATTTGCTATATCTGAATTTGTAATTATTATGTGGCTAGTAGCAAACATGCATGTGCCAAAAATTCAAAAATTATGTCAACTTTCCATATAAATATAATATTTGTTTTTGCTCATGCTGTATATAATTTAAGGCACTGCTCTCACTCAACACCTACAAGTGCAAATGGAAACGATATGACCTTCACAGGGTACAGCCAGACAAAGAAAATCTGAACCTTGCCGCTGTGTGAGTTTTCAAATTTAAGTAAAAATCTCAATCAGTATGCTTGACTTTTTTTCCAGAACATTTTTGCAATTAATGTTAAAGCCTTAGAAGTGAAAAATAAAAGCTTGGATATATGGGTTAATGCCTGGAGAATCCATTATTGAAGCCTGTGTGTTATCAGCAATAAATCTCCCTTTAACTTGTACCATCAAACTAGATGGTCTGGAAAAGCTATTACATAACTGGCAAGCATGCATCAGTTAACTAATTTTCTCCAATGAAGAATGATACTTTGCTTGGACTTCAGAATATGGCCTTGATCATATCTTGGGAAGCTTATGGTTGCAAAAGAACCACATTCAAGGCAATAGACATATTTAAAACAGTAAAAGTTTATTGAGATGACGAAGAATCACATCCAATCTAAATCTACAGGAAACCAGCTGTGAAAATATCTGTTGCCTTAAGCAGAGGATACGTAACCAATATCAAAGAGTTCTATTAGTCATTCATGAGGAGATCATTTTTGCTTTTAAAAATTAAAAATGCTTTCTTCCAACTAATAACCCAGATTTCACAGTTCATCATTAAGCATTCACAATTATTATGCAAATTGGACAGCAGTTTAGCAAACGTAGCCAGATCATAGGCTCTGACCTCCCATCCATTGCAGACATCTATGTAAGGCATTGCCTCAAGGAGGCAGTCATTATAAAGAACCCCCATTATCCTAGTCACAACCTCTTCTCACTGCATCCTTCAAGAAGGTCCAGGTTAAAGAACAGTTTCTTTCCAACAGCCTTCATACTCTTTAACCTCCCCTTGTTACACTAATCAGGGACCACTCTGACACCACAAAAAGGTCATCACCACCACTGCAAGTCACTCTTTGCCCCACTAAGATTACTGTAAATTATTATTATCTACCTTATTTATTTATTCTCTTCCTTAATTCAATTATGTTCACCATTTATAGTTTTTTTTTAACAAATTCCTGTTTGCAGCAAGAATTTAGGTGCACATGTACACTGTTCCATGTACATGATAAACTCATTGTCAACCTCTAGTGCCCACACAGGTACAGTAAAACATGGAAAACAAGAAGTTACTATCCTATTTTCTCAGATCCAACAGAAACTTTGCACTGACAGTTTCTCAACGAACATAAACTCAATATGCTAGATAAACAAGGGAATGCTTGTTCACATAATTTTTTAATAAGTATTAATTATATTCCAATAGCTTCTCTCTGGCACCGAAAAACTTTTAGATGAATAAGATCTCATTCCTTCAGATTTCCCTATCATTGTTCCTTCTTGACTTTTAATTTTCTCTTTCCATCCCATTTTGCTCCCACTTTACATTTCACTTTTTTGTACAATCCTTGAAGGAAGTTAAAAGAAGATAAAGGGTGAGAGAGCACAAAAAAACCAGAATGTTGCCTGGCCTGGAGAATTTTAGCCAAGAAGAATGAATTTGAATATTACTTCTGATTTCCACATCTAGTCTTTGGCTTTTCAATTCTAGTTAATGTCAGGGAAATTAAAATTCCTAATTATTACTGCCCCTATTTTTTTCATGGCAGAAATGTGCCCAAATATTTGCTTTTCTATTTTCTCAAACTATTTGGAAACTGCTTCTTTTTCATTTATTAGTTCAAACCATGCAAATTGATTTACTGAAACAAGGAAGTCTTCAGATGTGGTAATTGTAGTTAATACACAAAAAATGCTGAACAAACTCAGCAGCTCCAGCAGTGTCTATAGGAGGCAAAGATAAACACCAATATTTTGGACCTGAGCTGGAATGTCAAGGTGTGAGCAAAAAGCAGGCAGGTGCTGGAATAAAAAGGCTGGGGAAGAAGGGGGCCGGGGGAGTAGCACAAGCCAAAAGCAGACATTGTGGTAATCCACTGTATGCATATATTTATCTGTTTAGGCACATCCATTGGCTGACGGAACATGTGGCCCCTCCCACAGGCTCCTGAATAAAGGTGACTGTTCCCTGGGTGCCGCCATCTTGGGACATGCCGCCATACCCTCGCCCTGCGAATGATTCGACCATGGCAGCAGTACTCTGCAAATGTCTTTTACCACCCTCCCCAGTGAAGGATAGTCAAGCAGCATGGATGTGTCTTTGTTCTATAGCAAATAAAAGCCTATCATTTTGCTCAACTTCAGTCTTTTGGAGTCATTGATGGTGCATCATTTAATTGCTATAGTTTTTTATAATGGAGCAGATCCTGAAGTCAGAGAAGCTGGAAATCAACTTTCAATCACCTGAGGCCTCTATCAACTGTTTCAAGGCATTCTTGCAGGCATCTTCAGCCGTCGTGCGGTCAGAAACCAACAAATTACAGGTACTGGACTCCCAAGTCGGCACCCTGATGCACTCGATGATCAGGGACACTGCACATCAGGAGGCCGTGGACATTCTAAAGGGCCAGTACCTGCGAAAGATTAATGAAGTCTATGCCAGGCACCTCCCGCTTACCCAAATAAAGTGACCCGGGGAGTCAAATGGTGCGTACCTCTGGGCTGTGAGAACCCTCGGAAGGGCTTGTGAATGCAAGGCTGTGACGGCTGCGGAGTACATGGAGGACCTGATGAGGGATGCGTATTTTGTAAGGATCCGGTCGAATTACATCCGCCAAAGACTAATGGAGCAAGGGCAGCTCAGCCTGTGGAGAACAGTTGAGCTGGCAGGTACACTGGAGGTAGCCCTTCAGAATATGGAGGCCTACTCAACCAACAATGCGGCTGCCTCGTGGTTGCCCTGGGTGCTGCCATCTTGGGAAATGCCGCCATACCCTCGCCCTGCGAATGATCCAACCATGGCAGCAGTACTCTGCAAATGTCTTTTACCGCCATCATCATCACCAGTGACCCTATTACGGCCACTATACTCCAGGAGCAACTGAAGTGCTACTTCTGTGGTCTGGGCAAGCACCCAAGGAAACGCTCCCCAGCGAGAGACGCAGTCTGCTCTAGCTGCGGAAAGAAGGGACACTATGCTAAGGTGCATTGATCCAAACCCCTTCCCAGCACCATCACGTATGACCGTGTGGCCGCCATTTTAGATGCCACCATAGCTGGGAACTAGGACCACCACGTGCGAGTCATGGGGCTACCATCTTGGGCGCCAACTTCAGGACTTAGCAGTGCCGTGTGAGGGCCAAGGGGGCCACCATATTGAACACTGCCATCTTCTGACTCACCACACAATCTCTCTGCCACAGCGACAAGCAATGCTCTGACACTGGCCTCCATCACACTCGACAAGGACAGCCTGGATCAGCTCACCAGGCCAATGATGGATATTCAGGTAAACAGCTGTATGATAAATTACCTGTTCAATAGTGGGAGCACAGAGAGCCTCATTCGTCCCTACACGGTGCAACGCTACTCCCTTGTGGTAAGGCCATTAAACCAAACAGTCTCCTTGGCCTCAAAGTCACATATGGCAGATGTTCGTGGCTATTACATAGTGACTCTAACTGTGCGGGATACAGACTATAAAGACTTTAAACTTTTGGTGATGTTGCAGCTCTGTGCTGCCATGCCACTGGGACTTGATTTTCAATGTCACCTTAAAAGCATGACAATGGAGTTTGATGGGCCCCATCCACCAGCAGTAACCAGCAGTTCTTAAATCACCCACTGCGCTTCACCCACCCTTTCGATTCCCCCCCACCATCGCTCCCAGTTGCTCATTGTGCCCGATCTGTGGACTCACCATGCTCAAAATCACCCCCTGCCCCCACCATTGTTCACTAATTTCACCCCTGACTGTAAACCCATCGCCACCAAAAGTAGATGGTACAATGACAGGGACAGGTCCTTTATTTGGGCTGAAGTGCAGTGGCTACTTAATGAGGGGAATCATTGAGGCCAGCACCAGCCCTTGGAAAGTAGTAGGGAATGGGGAGAAGAATAGGATGGTCATCGACTATAGACTATTAATAGGTACACACAATAAGATGTGCACCCCCTCCCTCATATATCTGATATGGTGAACCAAATGCACAGTATCAGGCCTTCAATACCATTGACCTGAAATCTGCATATCATCAGCTCCCTATCCACCCAGATGTCTGCCAATAGACAATAGGAGCTGGAGTAGGCCCTTCGGCCTGTCGAGCCAGCACCGCCATTTTACAGATCATGGCTGATCACTAGCATCAGTACCCCTTTCAAGCCTTATCCCCATAACCCTTAACTCCTTTGCCCACTAGAGTCTTATCTAACTCTCTTTTGAACATAATCAGCGAATCTGTCTCTACCACCCTCTGTGGCAGAGCATTCCACAGATTCACCTTCTCTGGGTAAAAAAATGTTTTCTCATCTCCGTCCTAAAGGGCCTACCCTGTATTCTTAAACTATGCCCTCTAGTCCTCATCTCCGCCATCATTGGGAACAAGTAATCCGACTTCACCCTGTCTATCCCCTTGATAATTTTGTATACCTCACTCATGTCCCCCCTCATCCTTCTAAACTCCATCGGATATAAGTCCAGTTTTTCTAGCCTTTCAGCATATGTCAACCCCGCCATCCCTGGAACTAACCTTGTAAATCTGCGCTGCACACCCTCTATAGCTAGTATGTCCTTCCTCAAAATTGGAGACCAGAACTGGACGCAATACTCCAGGTGCGGTCTCACCAGGGCCCTGTACAACTGCAGAAGGGCGTCTCTGTTCCTATACTCCAATCCCCTCTTTATGAAAGCCAACATGCCATTTGCCTTCTTCACAGCTTTCTGAACCTGCATGTTAGCCTTCAGTGACCGGTGAACAAGTACACCCAGATCCATTTGCACCTCCCCACTCCCTAGCTTATCTCCATTTAAATAATACTCAGCTTTCCTATTATTGCCCCCAAAATGGATAACCTCACATTTGCTCACATTGAACGTCATCTTCCATTCAGCAGCCCACTCCCCCAACCTGTCCAAGTCCCTCTGCATTTTCCTGACATCCTCCTCACACCCCATACCGCCACCCAGTTTAGTGTCATCTGCAAATTTGCTCATGTTATTAATAATCCCCTCATCCAAATCATTTACATAAATTACAAACAACTGAGGACCCAATACCGATCCCTGCGGCACTCCACTCGTCACATCCTGCCATCCTGAAAAAGACCCGCTTACTCCAACCAGACCCTGGGTTTGAGGTGGATGGTTGCCTTCAGCACTTCCTGCGGGTCCCCTTTGGCATCACTAACAGAGTCTTGGTCTTCCAGCCGGAGATGGACCACATGGTGGATCAGTATGAGCTGCATGCCACATTCCCGTATCTCAACGTCACCATCTACAACCATGACCTGCAGGACTATGACGCCAACCTTCAGAAATTCCTCCAAACTGCCAAGCTCCTCAATCTCAGGTACAATAAGGCCAAATGTGCATTTCACACAACCCACCTAGCTATCCTTGACTGTGTTGTTGAGAACAAAGTCATTGGTCCAGACCCTGACCTCATGCACCCACACCTGGAACTTCCCCTCCCCCACAACCTTAAGGTCCTGAAAAGGAGCCTGGGCTTTTTCCTTTAATATGCTCAGTGGATCCCTAACTATGAAAAGGCCCGCCCCCTTGTCAAACCCACCTCTTTTCCTCTAACACCAGAGGCCATGCAGCCTTCAACTGCATCAAGGCTGATATTGCCAAGGCCACAATGCATGCTGTGGATGAATCCACCCCATTCCAGGTGGAAAGTGATGCATCAGACTTTGCTCTGGCTGCTACCCTTAACCAGGTGGACAGACCAGTTACTTTCTTTTCCTGTACCCTCCAGGGCCACGAAATTCGACACACATTTGTCGAGAAGGAGTCCCAAGCCATTGTTGAGGCAGTGTGGCACTGGAGTCACTACCTGGTCGGTAAACAATTTATTTACCCTGCTAACTGATCGAGGTGGAGAATTGAACTGTCCACCTACAATTATGATATTTTGTACTGGCCCAGGAAACTCAATGAGCCACCTGATGCCTTATCTCGTAGGAACTGTGCCAGTGCACAGATTGACTGCTTACAAGCCCTTCACAATGATCTCTGCCACCCCAGAGTTACCAGGTTCTTCCACCGTCAAAGCCTGCAACCTGCCATTCTGCTTTGAAGAGATCAGGTCAATGACCAAAAAATACCAGGTCTGCACAAAGTGCAAACCACACTTCTACCGGCCAGACAGAGTGCAGTTGATAATGGCCACCACCCCTCTGAAGGACCCCTGCCATCCATAGACTGCAATGTGTACCTCTTCAATGTTATTGATAAATACTCTCGTTTTCCGTTTACCATCCCCTACTCTGACATGATAGCTGCTACATTCATCAAGCCCTTGTGCAGTCTCTTCACTCTATTCGACTTCCCCAGCTATATTCATAGCAAATGGGGGTCCTCTTTTATGAACAACAAGCTACGCCAGTATCTGCTGGCCAGGGGCATTGCCACGATATAGGCCCACCAGCTACAACCCTCTGGGAAATGGGCAGGTGGAAAGGGAGAATGTCACAATCTCCCACTGATAAGAGGCACTCCACTCCATCAGGTCCCTCCTATGTACTGCCACAAATGCCACATCGGACATTTGCTTCCCCAGGAAATCCATGACAGGCTGATATCCCCAGGGCTGGTCCTACTCCAGAAGCATGTGAGAAGCCATAAGTCTGACCCTTTGATCAAAAGGGTCCACCTCCTCCATGCTAACCCCCAATATGCCAATGTGGCGTACCCTGATGGGCATGAGGACACTGTCTCCGTTAGAGATCTGGTGCCCTTATGGGCTCTGGACACCTCCACTGATCACTCCACACCACCCGTCACCCCTAGCCACCCACGATGCACCAGGACCATGGGACATTACCTCACTCCCAACAGAGGACAAGCCAGACTCGTTGCCACATACCCACCAGCCCAATGCCGACAATTGCACACAGGCATCTCAGACTGCCCAGGATCCTACCACTGCACCATAATTGCATCAGGTATTACAAAGGTCACAGCAAAAATCCACACCACTTGAAAGACTTAATTTGCAACTGCACCATTCCACCCTGCTGGACTCTTTTAAAATAAAACAAGGGGTGAATGTAGTAAACCACTTTACATATCTATTTATCTGTTTGGGCACACTTATTGGCCGACTGTACCTGTGGCACACCCCCCCCCCCCCCCCCAAGGCTCCTGAATAAGGGTGACAGTTGAGCAGCATGGATGTGCCTTTGTTCTTTAGCAAGTAAAAGCCTATCAGTTTGCTCAACTTCATTCTTTCAGAGTCATTGATGGTGCATCAGACCTGGATAGAAGGTCCGGAGCTAGCTCTGTGAATGCAGAGTTGGAGGAAAGGAGACAGAGGAATAGGGAAAGGGGGAGACAAGTGGGCTAATGGAAAGCAGAGGAGTCTATATTAATGCCATCTGGTTAGAGGGTGCCCAGATGGAACAGAAGGTGTTGTTAGAAGTAAAACACGAAAGTCTGCGGATACCGAGGTTGAAGTAAAAATAAAATGTTGGAGAAACTCAACAGGTCAAACAGTGTTCTTTATATAGCAAAGATACATAACCAACATTTCTGGCTTGAGTCCTTCATCAATGTATGGAAAAATATTAGTAGATGTCTGAAAAATAAAAGCTATGGGGGGAGGGGTGGGGGGAGGAGCATGTTCCCAAAGGCAGGAAGTAATAGGTGGAGGAGGGAGGAAGGTGCTGTCACTCCAATTTGCAGGTGGTCTCAGTTTAGCAGTGCAGGAGACCATGGACAGATATGTTGGCTAGAAATTAAAATGGCTGGCCACTGGAGATACCTACTATGGCAGCAGTCAGAGGAAAGGTGCTCAACGAAGCCATCTCACCATCTGTGTCCAGTTTCTCTTATGTACAGAAGGCCACAACAGGAGTACTGGGTGCAGTAGGTGACCCCTGTTGCGTCACTTGCAAGAGCCTGGTGGGATGGTAATCAAGGACAGGAATACTGCCCTTGTTGTGCCTAGGGGCGGATGGGGCCAGGGCAGATGTGCAGAATCAGAGGATATGTGGGTGAGGGCTGAGTTGATGGCAATAGAGGAAAGCATTGAATAAGGAGGACATCTCAGGTGATCTCATATGGAAAACCTCATTCTGGGAGTACATGTGATGGAGAAATTGTGAGAAAGGAACAGAATCATTAAAGGGGACAGGGTGTGAAGAGGTGTAGTCAAGGTCACTGTGGGGGCTTGGTGAATTTGTAGAAAATGTCTGGCAAGAGTGTTTCCTGAGATGGAGACAGAGCAATGGAGAAAGGGGAGAATGTTGCTAAAGATGGGCCAAGTGAATTGGAGGTTGGGGTGGAAGTTGGCAGCAAAGTGGATAAAGTTGACAAGTTCATTATAAGTGCATGAGGCAGCCCCAATGTAGTGGAGAAAAAGTTAAGGAGCTTTGGCCGGGTAGGCTTGCAGCATGGATTGTTCCAAATAGCCAATAAAAAGGCAGGCATAGATGGACCCATGCATGTATAAATGGCTCCTCCTTTGACTTGGAGAAAGTGGGATGAGTCTAAGGAATTAATGAGGATGAGAACAAGTTCTGCCAGGAAGAGGATGATGGTGGTGGAGAGGGACTGGTTGGGTCTGTTGTAAGTCCACGCTGCTGAAGATCCAGCTGGATAGGTCACGTCTCCAGAATGGAGGACCATCGCCTTCCCAAGATCGTGTTATATGGCGAGCTCTCCACTGGCCACCGTGACAGAGGTGCACCAAAGAAAAGGTACAAGGACTGCCTAAAGAAATCTCTTGGTGCCTGCCACATTGACCACCGCCAGTGGGCTGATAACGCCTCAAACCGTGCATCTTGGCGCCTCACAGTTTGGCGGGCAGCAACCTCCTTTGAAGAAGACCGCAGAGCCCACCTCACTGACAAAAGGCAAAGGAGGAAAAACCCAACACCCAACCCCCAACCAACCAATTTTCCCCTGCAACCGCTGCAACCGTGTCTGCCTGTCCCGCATCGGACTTGTCAGCCACAAACGAGCCTGCAGCTGACGTGGACTTTTTACCCCCTCCATAAATCTTCGTCCGCGAAGCCAAGCCAAAGAAAAGATTAATCCTTCCAACAATTCATACCTTATTTAATGTTCTCTATCTCATCTGAAAACCTTCCTTGCAACCAGGAGCATCATGATGCCAGTATGGACTCGTTTAACCATGCTTCAGGAGTGACCAACACATTGCTTGGGTTCGCGAAACTGCTTGGAATCAGTTCAATACCATTAAGTACAGCCAGATTGCTTTTCTTCTATTTACCAGCTTCTATCCGCTCTGTCTTCTAAACTCTTACTAACTTTCCATTTTTCATTATCACTTTCCTTCCTCTGAATCACCCATTCCTCCTGTTAATTTAAATGCTTCACAGCTGCTCTAGAAAACTGCCATGAGGACAACAATCTGGGGCCAGTTGAGGTACAATACATCTAGCCTGTTTAGCCCCCATCTTCTCTAGAACTCTTGCACAACCACAGGAATCTCAAGCTCTCCCTATTGCAACAACTCTCCATCTGCAATAATCTTGTATTTAGATAGTCACTGCCACATTATTTTTCACCCATTCATTGATATCAATATGGACAATGACCTCTGACTCTTCACTCCAGAACATTCTGTGGTCATTCAGTGACCCAATCAGCAGGGAGTCAACAAAACATCCTGGAATCAGACAGAGACTCTTGTCTGTTTGACCAACTGTAAAATCCCAGCAACTACTGGCAGTTTGATCTTTCTTCTCCTTCCCTTTGCAACATTGCCACCCATGGTGCTAAAGTATTGGCTTTGGCTTCACTTCTGATGGAACCCTTCCCCCTCATCAGTATGCTTTACTGAATAGATATTGGCAAATGAAATGCCCTTAGGCTTCTCCTAAAATACCTACTGGCTTCTTTGTTTGTCTGACAGCCTCCCAGTCCCTCTCTGCCTGCTCTCCTGACCCAAGATTCATGCTCTCTTGACCCAAGATTCACGCTCTCTTAAAGAAAAGCCACAAAATATTCAGCCTCACAGAGGGCAGTGACATCAGCTATTGTGCAATTTTTTTCTTCTTTAACAAAACACTGAAATAGAAAAATAGAAAATAAAGAAGAAGAAAATAGATAAGAGAGAAAGAAACAGAAAAGCAAGAAAAGAGGAGGAACTGTCGGGATTTGGGATCCACTTCAGAGGATCTAATTCCTTTTCTTGCCTAAATCTCAAATAGGGAAAAGAACAAGGATGCAGAATTAGTGTCCCTAAATATTCAACCCTGCATTCTGCAAGTATAGCTGCCATACCTGAAAAAGTGTTATACTTCCTTAGATTATAAGTAATTTTCTCCAGGGGAACACAACTATGCATTTCCACACTCCCTCAGGCTATATCCAGAAGGGAATTACTGTAAATATGCGTGTATAATGTGTTTCGAGTATAACGTGACCCCCCCCCCATTTTTGAGGGGAAAAACGGAGAAAATTTTTACCCCTGTATATAATACAATCCCCCCTCCCCTTGCCTAACCGATTTGAGCGGCTCTCTCTTCCCCCTCGCCTGCCCAATTCATTATGCCATCTCTCTTCCCGATTTGCGTTGCCATCTCTCTTCCACCTCGCCTCCCAAATTTGCGCTGCCATAAATATGATAAATATGCGTGTATAATGCGACCCCCTACTTTGAGCTCAAATTTTGGTACAATTTTTTTTGCATTATACACACATAGTTACGGTAGACTTCTAAGTAACCGCAATATATTTCCTGGCCACCATCAATGCAATATTAAGAAATTCTATTCGGTAGTTGGATCGCCTCATTTTTGGTCTTTGCCCACAATATTTCCTAGGAGAAACAATTCTGGACTTTGTCACCATTGTTTCCCAATATATGGTCTAATAAAATTCTTAAATTTTCCCATAAAGGTTCCTGTTTCTTCACTGCATCTAAAACATATATTGGGTATATTAGATATTATGTTATTTCTACAGGGTAAGATATAGCTGATACAATAAGTTAGATTGCACCAATATATATCTTACATTTATTGTGTTGGTCATGCAAACCTGACATAAATTAGACCAGTTTACTAATATTCAGGTCTGATTCCCATCTTTGTTCCCCTTTCAAAACATAATCTCCATTTCACTGCACTCTGGTAACATCATTGCTGGTCCTAATTCATTTCTGAAAAAAAGCTCTTAATTAAAAGTAGCAGAAGATTGTCTTGTTAGGAATATTATATCTATTTTTTAACTGCTCAAATGACATAAGTTGCCCTTGCACTTAACAATCTTCTACTTACCTGATACCTTTCCAGGACCAGGCATGTAGAATCTTATTATCATTGTTAAAGGAATTAATCTATTTTTAGTTAAGGGCATTTTTGGAAATATTTTTCCTTTTGTTCTAATTAAATCATTCAATTTATACCAAATATTCAAAATATGTTTTATTAGAGGTACTTATTTTCTACCAGAAATAGTTAGTATATTTACTGTAAATATTCGTGTATAATGTGAAAGATTTTGTACCGAAATTCGAGCTCAAAGTGCGGGGGTGGGGGGGGGGGGGGAATTCGCATTATACACAAGGTTATTATTTTAACAATTTTTGTCTGCCAGATTTAATGATAAATAAGATTATCAGCAGCTGCCTACATTGACCTCAGCGCGACTCGGGTGGGCGAGGGGGGAAGAGATGGCAGTGCAAATCAGGCGGGTGAGGGGGAAAAAATAGATGTCATTGCGACTCGGGCAGGCAAGGGGGAGAGACGGCAGTGTGACTCGGGTGAGCGAGGGGAAGAGATGGCAGCGCGAACAGGTGTGCGAGGAAGAAGAGAGACACCAGCGCGACTCAGGCAGACGAGGGGGAGAGACAGCAGCACGATTCGGGTGGGTGAGGGAGGTCGTATTATACATTGGGGTAAAATTTTTCTCCCTTTTACCCCTCAAAAATGGGGGGAGGGGACGCATTATACACGAAATGCATTATACACGAATACTTACAAGATCTTCTGCTGCACTCTCTCTTTGAGTTTGTGCAGTTTCATTTTCCATCCTTGAAGGCTTGTCTCTTTCGTCAAAGAGGTAAGTAACAAATTTTATCTGGGCTGCCCAATAGTAATATTTAAAATTTGGGGGTTGCAACCCCCACCACCATATGGTGATTCCAAGTCAATTTTTCCATGGAGATACTGGCTACCTTACCTTTCCAAAGAAACTTCCTAACCAATTTATTCATATTTTGAAAAAAAAACCTGTGGTAATGGTATTGGAAGAGCCTGGAAGAGGAATTGTACATGCAGGAATATATTCATTTTAACACAATTAACCCTTCCAATCAAAGTTATCATAAGAGTTATCCATTTATGTAAATCTTCTTCAATTGTTTCAAGCAGGGGAAGCTCATAATTTGATTGTGAAATTCAAGTTGGGCTGATGCCATTCTGAGATTGTAAATTCAATCAAAATTCTTGCTCTGGTGGGATATGTTTTCAAAAAAAATGCAAGTAGTTTCTTCTAGATGCCAGTGGCTTGCGTGGGGAGAAATTTGTTGAATGTATCCATGAGTTACTTGAAGCAGCATAGCCAACCAAGAAGGAGGCCACACAGGACTTTGTATTGGCAAATGAGCTAAGCCAAGTGATCCTAGTTTTAGTGGGGGGGGGGGAATCAGAAACGTTGGAGGAACTCAGCAGGCCTTGCGGCGTCCATCGGAGGCAAAGATATATTAATGACGTTTCAGGCCTGAGCCTTTCTTCAAGGAATGGAAAAAGTAGGCAGTGTATGAATAAAAGAAATGGTAGGGGGAAGGGCATCTCTGATGATCTGGAACAGATGACCTCACCCTGGGAGCAGATGCGATTGAGACAGAGGAATTACAAAAAGGGAATGGAATTGTTACAGGGGACAGGGTGTGAAGAGGTGTAGTTGAGATAGCTGTTGGAGTTGGTGGGATTGTAGAAGATATCTGTCAAGCATTTATCTCCCGAGAGGGAGAGAGGAAAAAAGAGGGATCAAGAAAAGAGAGTGTTGCTAGACATGGATCAAGTGAATTTAAGGTCAGGGTGGATGTTGGTAGCAAAGTGGATAAAGTTGACAAGCTCATCATGGGTGCATGAGGCAGCACCAAAGTAGTTGCCAATGTTGCTGAGGTAGAGTCGCTGTGAGACTTGCTCAGTTCCTCCATCATTTCTGTGATTTTACAACAATCACAACATCTGCAGACTTTCATGTTTCACTCCACTAGTTTTAGTGGGAACATTTTAGGAACTTAGGAACAGAGGTGACTTCTCTTTAAGATAGTTATGCACAATTTTAAGCTTGGGTTGTGTAGAAAAGTACTAAATTGGGTGAGAGCAATTAAGACATGATTACACAGGAGCTAGAGGGATTAGCCATTATCACGCAATTCCACAACTGACATATGGGGGTTGTTTGCAAAACAACTAATTAGAGTCCAGGACCAGTATGTTATAGGGCAAAGTAAGGATAATGATGGAAAGGGAAAAAGAATCTTGGATGCCCATGGGAAGAAGCCATTTCTCTGCCTGGTGTTTCTGGTTCTGATGTTCCTGTATCTCTTTTCCTACAGGATTAGCTGGAAGATGTTGCACGTGGGGGTCCTCACTGATTTTGCAAGCCCTCTTTAGACAATGATCCTGGTAAATTACATCGATGGTGGGTGGTGGATGGAAATCCCAGTGATTCTGCTGCTCTTATTGTCCTGTGGATTAAGCTCCTATCTAATGCTCTACAGTAACCACACCACACTGTGATGCAGCCACCCTGGATGCTTTCAATAGAGTTCATGTGAAAAGGTAAAGTTTATTAGGAAGTTGACAGGATGATGGCAAGTTGTCTTGCCTACATCAGTTTTCTCAGGAAGTGCAGTCGCTGTGGTGCCTTCCTGACAAGTGAGATGTTATGTGTCCATGATAGGTCACTTCTTAAGTAGACTGCAAAGAACTTGTTGCTCTCTACTCTCTTCACTACCGAGGTATTAATGTGTAGAGGAGGGTTGTCATTCCTGGTCCTTCTTTGTCTTATTGAGACACAGGTGCCTTTTATTTGAGGCTTTTTTACCACTATGCCTTCTGTGTAAATGGCACTGACATGGAATGGGGGGGGGGGGGGGGGTGGTGGTCATTCCAGTCCCGGCTTTTTTCAGACAGCAGAGGTAGTAACAGCACTGGAACACCGTCTGTGTAAAAGGGCAATCCAGCATTCTGGGACTGACACGGGTAAGGATGCATATGTGTTCTGTATTTTTTTTAGCAAATTTATGGACTGTCCTGCTCTTACCCAGTGGCCTGCAATTATATAGCAAAGGTCAAAGGCAAAATAGATCTGGCTGACAGCGAGTAGTTCACTAAGGAATACCTGACCGACAGGCACATAAAATTTAGATAATCTTGGATGTCTATGCATGCTCCCATAAATGAAGAAGTATGATATAAGCTGCAGATGAAATGGCAGGAGCTGGAGACAAAATAAGCTGGTGATGAAATAGTGATGCAACCTCACTGCTTCGTTGGGTGGGTGAAGCACTGATGTGTTGCTGGGAGGAGAATGAGAGAGGATTTAATTCATAAGTATATAATTCATGATTTTGATAGGAAAGATGTGGAGTGGCTCTTGGTCTTCCAAACTAGGGCGTGATCATTAATGAATAAGATAAAAAGTATGTATCAAAGTGTACTGAATCTGGAACACTACAGAACGAGGGTGCGAATGCTCAGTTACTGAATGGATTCAAGACAGACACTGACAGATCTTCAGATATTAAGGGAGAAGAGATTAGTGCGAGGGAGTGACATTGTAATAAAAGAACGGTCCCCACAGTGATCCCACTGCCCCACTCTCAGCTGTCCCCATGTGTCTCTCATCATCTTGTGCTGTGCACAAGCTGGTCAGTGGATTTGTCCTCAGTTGCACAGTCTGAAGCCCACCACCCCACACCTCTTCCCCCTCTGACAGCCCACCACCAGTCCCCAGTGATAGACAGCAGTGGTTAGTAAGGGATTACTTAAGGAGATATGTAAGTGGAAAGAAAAAGTTTGAAAACCTCAGTTTTAAATCATACCTAATTGACTCATTATGTGCACAGTTTCATAACTCCAAAGGAAATGGGCTAATGACAGTTTTTCTCAAGCAAAATATTTCAGTAACAATTGGGTCTAGAGGAATGGTCCTATGGATCTCAACTTTTCACCCCCCCCCCCCACCCACATACCCACTTACAAATCTCAGAGCACCTATGTCATAGGGATTACTTGTGGTATGTGAGTGGGGAAAGAAAAAGTTTGAAATCCACTGCTTTAGATCAATACTCGCAGATTTTCCTACGCTCTTTTATAAATTGTGCGTGTTTTATTAAATTGTGCACATATTTTCCATGTTCTTTTTATAAATTGTGCTCATATTTTCCAATGCTCTTTTATAAATTGTGTGTTACTAAAAGTAATGTATGATTGCAAACCCTTGTGTTCAGACTCGTCTCTCTCAAACCTAGCACTTTCTCAACACAACAATGACCAGTGCAGGGACCGACAGTGGGCCACCGGGAGAGTCTCCCGACAGCCAGCCACCAGTCCCCAATGATAGAGGATATGCTAGTGAGTCACGTAGCAACGATGATCACTGTCACTGTTTCTCATCATTATCACCCTAATTTCAACTTCACATAAAGGACCAAGGGAATATTTTGTCTTTTTTCTGAGGAAAAAAAGGGGGTCTTATATGCTGTTAAATACAGTATGTTATACTTGATACTAGATGCCGATGCCATTGTGTTACACGTTCCGCGTCTTTTGCGCCCGGGATGATGGCTTGCTGTGTAAAAGACACACTGACCCGGCCTTATGCCGGCTTTGTTCAATTCAGTGTAAATGACCAAAGTCGGCTTAATGCTTGGTCTTCGTTATGGCAATATTGTGGGATTTCTTTGTAAAAAGCATAACAAGCATCATTTCACACCTCTCCTCTCAGTAGCATGACTCATCATTGTTGCCTATGAGGCCAATTACTGTCGTGTCATCTGCAAACTTGATGACTCTGTTGGAGTTGGATCTGTTATTACAGCTGTGGGTCAGTAATGTGACCAAGAGCAGGCTGAGCACACAGCACTGAGGTGTGCGTGATGGTGCGCGATGTTTTGCTGCCACCTGAACAGACTGTGGTCTTTGCATTAGGAAGCCCAAAATCCAGTAACAGAGATGGGTGTTGACTCCCAGTGAGGACAGCTTCTTCAGGATCCTCTGGGTATTAAATTTCAGATAAGCTTGATTACTTAAATTCAAATTCCTCAGGTGCCAGAGTGGAATTTGAATTTTTGCCCCTTTTTCAATAATACAGAACTTTACTTGTTTATCCCTTTATTAAAATGAGATTAGATTTAGTTTTTTTTCCTTTCTTTTGGTTAACTTTTTAAATATGGGTTTATATATGGTCACCATAGATCATTTCATTAAATTAGACAGAATTTGCCTTTTGTTTATATTAAGAGATTGTTAATGTAGTTTACTTATTTTTCTATCCATATGTATTATATGACCTGTTATTTGTTTTATTAAAGACTATGTATGTAGGAATTATATGTTAAACTCAATAAAATATTTTTTTAATGACTAAAGTGATTGGAAATGTCATAATTTTTCAGAAAATACACTTTTTAAACAATTGCCTTTTAGTTTTTAGATACTTTCCTTTTGACAATAAACAAATAACAATTAGTTCAGAAATTTTAAAAAAAGTACTTTTTCCCCAAACCTCAAGTACAATTTTGTCCAAGATCTTCAGATCGAGTTCATTAAAAACAAAGGTACAATTTTATTGTTTGTATCAGATCTTGCCACTTTTGATGCAAAATTATCCACATGTAAGTTTCACTTGTGGTCTCTTATTACAGATGCTATATGATCAACTGGAGCATTCCAGGATCCTCTTTTGTTTCAGATTTACAGATCAAGTTCTGGATCTCACAGTTCAATATGTTCTTTGGCTCCTTTGTCTTTCTCCAACTGCCTATACTGAAAGCAATTAAGCTGCTGGACAATCTTTGTCTCTGATCAAACATAGACATTTCTTCTCTACAACTTAGAACACATTCTTTGTTTACTATGGGTAATGCAGAATTGCCACTTATTGGTAGTGTAAAAAAAACTGTACTCGAAGTGCACTTGTAAACAATAAAGAAATGTAAACAAACTGTGAAATACAGAGAGAATTTTTTAAAAATCTAAAAAGTGAAAAAGTAAGTGTCCTTAAATGAGTTCCTGATCAAGTTTGTTGTTGAGGAGTCTGATGATGGAGGGGTAGCAGATGTTCCTGAACCTGGTACCCCTGAGTTTCTGGCACCTACACCTCTATCCTGATGGTAGCAGCGAGAACAGGGCACATGCTGGGTGATGTTGCTCCTTGATGATTGCCAGTGCTCTCCGACGGCAGTGATCCCTGTAGATGTTTTCAATGGAGGGGAGGGCTTTGCCTGTGATGTCCTGGGTTGTGTCCACTATCTTTATCAAGGCTTTACACTACAAAGTATTAGTGTCCCCACACCAGACTATGATGCAACTGATTAGCACATTTTCCACCACATATCTAGAAAATTTCCAGGATTTTTATTGTCCTACCAAAACTGCAAACTTCTGAGGAAGTTACAGGAAAGATCCTCCAAGAAAGTGACTCCCAATAACTTAAATTTGCTCATCTTCTCCACCTCTGATCCCCCAATGATCATTGGATCATACACCTCTGGTTTCCCCTTCATGAAGTCAACAATCAGCTCCTTGGTTTTGGTGACATTGAGTGTGAAGTTGTTGATGGTGCACCATTCAGCCAAGTTTTCAATCTCCCTCGTTTTCTATCAGATGCAATGCATACAATAAGCAGAAAAGAACAGGGTGTTGCAACACTTGAATAGTCACAATGGGCAGTAATTGTGTCAGTTATTTGATGTGGTCACTACTGTTCTAGATTTTTCATATCGCTTTAGGATTATGTTTAAATTGTGATTCAAATGTTTTACTTGTGTGAATGTTTGAAGAGTAGTACTGGACTTGAACACAATGTCAATGTTTTTCTAAAGGCTGAGAAATGTAGAAGAGATCATGCCTAAGATCTGATTCAGCCAAAGCAGCTGGATCACATGAAATCTTTACTTGGATAATCTAAATTATTGCCTCGAAGACAAATGAGGGATACTTTGAGCATTGAAAGGAGAACATAGTTTCTTGAGTATAGAAAACCATTGTGTACTTCTCTGAAGTTGCACATAGAGCTGAAACATGATGGACAGCAGATTGACAAATGCCACAGGGCAAGAAAGAAAAGCAGGTCAGGTGAAAGAAAATGAGTCATACAGGATGGAGTAGATGAATAGAGGACCATGCTTGCCAGTATTCAAATTTGGTAAGTTGAGAAGGTGAGAACAGTGGTATAAAGAGAGATCAGATGGAACCAAAGTGGTGGTGGGGGGAGGGATGTGCTGAAGAATCAAGTAGGGAGATGGGGAGGAGAGATGTATAACAAAAGAGGAAGGGGAGGAGAATGTGGAGGGCTGAATGGCATGGGAAAGGGGACCGAAGAAAAGAGAAAGGACTTAATACCTGAAATTGGAACATTCTATGCTCACACCATTGGGCTGTAGACTGCACAGGAGGAATATGAGGTCTTGTTCCAGTAGTTTGCATTGGGCCTCACTCTTGACAGTGGACAAGACCGTGGAAAAGGGAATGGGAGTTGAAATGACATGAAACTGGGAGTTCAGGATTGCCATGGCAGACATTAGGCTCTAGGAAATGTTCCCTAGGTCTGCATCTGGTCTCGTCAATATAGAGGAAGCTACCGAATGCAGCAGATGAGGTTAGAGGGATATGCAGATGAATTTTTGTGTTCAAGGGCTGTTTGTGACCCTGGATGATGGTAATAGAGAAGGTGTCAGAGCAGGTTCTACATTTCCTACAGTTGCAGGGAAAAAAGTTGTAAGGAGAGAAGAGCAGACAAGGGAATCACAGAGTGATCCCTATGGAAAATGGAGGCGGGTGGGGGGGGCGGGACAGGGGACAGACAGATGCAGTCTGAAGGAATAACATAGGAGAATGTGCTAAATGCAGAGGCAAGGACAAGAGGAACCCTATCCCTGTTCTGTTTGGAGCTTAACTTCAACCGTCAGAAGAAATGCAGAAGATGGCTCTATTAACCACATTGGTTGAGAAAAAAAGGATACTTCAGATTTTATGAAACAGTTTGGTATTTTAAGGTAAAAAACTACAGATATTCAAAATCTGAAACAAAAATAGAAAATGAAATAAACAGTAGAATAGACAGCATCAGAGAGATGTTTCAGTTCCAATATCCTTCACCAGGACAAATCAAATGAATCTCTTTGAATGTTCTCCAAATTTTATTGAAAAAATGTACAGAAGTACAAATTGTGAGGGAAATACTGAACAAAACTGAGATAAGTCACAAGTTTTCAAGATCCTTTTCACTTCAGTAAACACCACAAACCTTCAATCAAGACCACAATGAATATAGTTTGAACATACAACTTCCTTTAAGTAGGGATCCACATCTTTGTGCCTGAATTTTGGTGCAGAAGAGTGTTTTTTTTTTTAAATGTTTTTTCTTCTTCATTTGCATGGCATCCCTTGGTAATATTTTATCCCCATAGATGTAAAATCAGCTTCCATCCATATGACAATGATGCTCAGAAATAAATACAAAGGAAACATTAAGGTCACAACAGACATAATAAATTCAAACTAAAATGAAAGAAAATCTTGAAGATATTTGAAATCTAAGAGAATGTAGCAGCTGCTATGGTAGGTGCTATTAAAGGTAGTCAACTCAAAACTGGTTTATTGCAGACATACACAGATCTTTTATTCCCTGCCAGTTAATGAGCTCGTTAGTGAACAGCTGCTGGTCCTGTAGACCAGCAGGTTAAAGCTTTGAGCCATTAGTGCCCTGCCTCTTCAAGCAGGGGCTTCATCTGATCCACTTGCTGTACTTTAGCACCCAGCACTGCTAGCCCACGAAGTGTCAGGTAAGTCTATGAACTGACGGTGGCGGTTCGTAATACTGCACTATGCTCCCGCTTCAGGAAAAACAAAATAACACTGGAAACACTCATCAGGTCAAGATGCATCGGAGGGAAGAAGTCTTAAACACCGAGATTTTTAAAATAATTCTCTCAAATTTAATTTCTCATCATCCCTCTAGGGTTCCTTACAAGGGATCCTTGAATACTGGTGCTACATAATGTTTGATATGCTACAGAGAAAAATATGGGAAATGCATAATCTTGCACTAAAATGGAAAGAGTACCCTCTCCGTGTCAGTCTAAAACAATGGTTTTCAAATTTTTTTCTGTCCATCCACACACCACTAAGGATTCCCTATGCCATAGGTGCTCTGTGATTACTAAGGGATTACTTAAGGTGGTATGTGAATGGAATGAAAAAGGTTGAAAACCACTGTTTTAATTGTACCTCTGACTCATTATGTGCATGGTTTCATAACTCCAAAGGAAATGAGTCAATGGCAATTTTTCTCAAGCAAAATATTTCATTACCAACTGGGTCTAAAGCAGTGGTTCTCAATCCTTTTCCACCACTCACATACCACCTTAAGTAATCCCTTACTAATTACAGAGCACTGATGGCATAGGGAATACTTAAAGTGTTATTTGAGTGGAAAGAAAGTTTGTAAACCACTAGCCTAAGGCATGAAAATGTATCAAAGAATGTTGAGGATATAGTGTACTTCATCAATGAGTTAAATAACTTTTGACATAGTTGTAATCAGTTGAAATAATTATAACTGCAGTATCACCAGAAATTTCTTGAAATAAATACTTGTTATGAAATCAATGTGATGTTGGGTTAGTTCAATGGTTGGATTACAAATTAATCAATGGGTCAGATTTTGATATTTATAAAGATAACAACAAGTGGATTCCTTTGGTTAATAACAATGCTTTAAGAAAAAGAATCTCAGGGCAATCTGGTGGGAATTTAAGGAAGTTTACCCCTCCCCTCCCCCCCCCCCCCCAGAAAGATTGTTGAAACTGGCCATATTTGAATAATATTCAGATGAGAACTTGAAACATTAAGACATTGAAGGCTATGGGGCAATTTCTGAAAAATAAGATTATTAGGGCTTCATGGGATTAGTACTTCTTGGTTTGCATAGACAGGTGGGTCAGAAAGCCTCTGCTCATGCTGAATAACTCAATGACTCCATTTAAAAATCACTCAGATGACATTTCTATGAGCTATGTCTGGCAGGGTCATATGCCAAGTTCTGGCAGGCAGAATCCATTTTTCAATCATCACTGGCAAAATGGGCCAAAAGGCTTCCTTCAGTATTGTAAATTTTCTATGATGCAACAATTAGAGAATTTAGTTTCCTTGAAGGCAATACTACATGACAACAGCCCCTGCCTGCCCAATGAGCCCGTGCCACCTAAATAAACCCACATGACAATTAAGTGACTAACCCATGCATCTCTGGAAGGTAGGAAGAAACACGAGGACCTAGAGGGAAATGACTAAAATCACAAAGAAACGTACAAACTCCTTAAAGACAGTGGACGATTTGAATGTGAGTTGTGGCTACTGTAACAGCATTGTGCTAACCGTGACACTATCATGCTGCCCAAAGTTGACCTCAATAACCCTATTATTGCATTGAAGAGAAAACTACAAAATAATGGATTCTATCTGGTGAATAATGCAAAATAGAGCAGGTTTTAAAAATTTGTTATTAACGTGACATTTCTGTCTAAGATCAAAATAATTTCTGCAACTTTTCATTATTATAGCAGAATTAATTTCTAGATCTAACCTACACGAAACTTGTATTGGGAACGTGGTTGCTGGAAATTAAAAATGAAAATGCATTTTTATGAATAATGTCCAGGCAGCCAAATACTGTAACATTGGTTGTACAGATGAGGGCCTTGCTCAACCATTTCAAGCATCATTAAGACTATTTATGTCATTTGAGACTGAAGACACCAAGGTCAACCTCAACTGAACTGGCCAAGTCAACATTATTTTGTAAATGTTCAATATATTTTTGTGCATGTATGTTTGTTTATCAGTTTCCATGCAAATCAATATAGAGCACTCTAGAAATGTCCAAGGAGGTTCATTAGGGGTAACATTTGATGCTGGATAGCATGAGCACATAGAATTTAACCTTTAAGGTCATATGAAGTTCAAAAGTTTTTTTTAAATTGAACGTGCACCAGGGACACCTCAATTAGTTACAGTGCTGTGCATCAATGTACATTCAGAATAAAAACAAGTGGCCAAAGCAACACTAGGCCCACCTCAGGGCTCAGGCCTCCAGACAAACAAGGAGCAGGCAGTAGAAAACTGAGGAACAACACCAAGCCCACCTCAGTGCTGATGCTGCCAGGCATTTCATGAACAGACAACAAGAGTCTGTTGAGGAAGAACAAGCAAGACTCCAAGCAATGCGAACAAAAGCCACCAGCCAAAGAGCAGTACCATTTACTACAGCCAACCTGCTAAATGCTGCATTCATTTACTCAGTTGACATTGAGTATTCTTTCATTAATGCAGTTATAATTGGCTCCATGTCAGAGGTATGCCAACACTGTGGAGCAAAGTGGAAACGTGAAATGCCATCAATATGTTGTTCCAATGGAAAACTTAGCCTACCTCTTCTGGCTGAGCCTCCACAGCCATTGAAAATTCTGCTGCTACCCACCACAGCAGAGTCCAAATATTTCCTAAAGATGATCAGAGCCTACAACTCAGAATTTCAGATGAAATCTTTTGGAGCCAACAAAAACTGAGTGTTTTATTTCCTGGGAAATATTCAGCAGGTCAGGCAGCATATTTCAGACTTGAAACATTAACATCCTAAGAAGGAAACTCCACATGCAAGAATGGGAAAAGATCTTCAATTCACATTGAGCATTTATTGATACCAGGGACGCAGCCACTTGTATCCCACATTAAAGGATGAAAGGATCAAATGTATATCAAACATTTTGATTGCAGTACTAGGAGGATATGGAGAAGCTTTATGGGAGATAGTCAGATAGAATGGGTAAGGAGATGGAAATATGAATATAATGTGAAAAAGTTGTGAGCTCCTCCAATATGATAGTAAAAAAAAACTAGAAATAGCCGTTTTTTTTTTAAATGACAAAAAATCACGAGGTTTGATGCTCATAACTTTTTATAAATTAGAGGATGGTGGGTATATGGAACAAGTTGTCAGAGAAGTTAATTGAGGCAGTTACTATTGCAACACTTAAGACAGGACAGGTTTAGAGGGATATGAGCCAAATGCAAGACAGATGAGATTAGCGTAGGTGAGGCTTCTTGGTCGGCTGATGAGCCCGTTTCCAAGTTGCTTGGCTTTATGTGGCATTCTGGTTTTTAATTAGCATTTATATTCACACACTGAGTAAACTATACAAACACAATTTCCTCCCTGAATGGTCATATTTATGCAAGAAAACAACCCTACCTACATTGCCAGTCACACAACTTACACTTCATGTTAGTTCTCAAAAGAGATTTTGTGAGTTAACCAAAAATATTCCTCGTTATCAGTATTCCAATTATTTAAATTAGTCAGCTGAATCATGCAATTAATTGTTTACTTTTTGCCACCATTCCGAAGTCACAAACAAATATGAAAATATTAGTACTTTCATAAGCTTCACATCCAATTCAAAGACCCTTTTGCTACTCTATTTATCTCTTGGTGACACATGATAAAAAGATATAATAGTCAGAAGCTGTACTTATTAAATAGGGAATTGGATTTGGAGTTGAAATTGCATTGAATTTTGCTTGAGCAAGTAATCACAATTAATCATAATATACATCTGACATTATGAAAAAGACATAAAAATACCTCTAATGCAATTTTTCAATACCCACTTGCTTTAAAAGGCCTTACTTTGGTTGGGATAAGCATCCAGGAGCTATCATATTCTGAGTTTCTTCATTATTTTGGACAGCTGTTAGGTCCACCATGTTGATTTTTACATCATTGGTGAGCCCTGGAAACTTGGGCAGTATGCTAAGAACCTTCTCAACTAGATTATCACCATGATGGGCAACGGAACCTGTGGAGAAGCAAGAATTTTATTGAAGCTACATTTTAAAAAAAACTTTCATCATATGACAAAAAGTGAAGAATCACAACTTTCTTCCTTGGCTAAGGATTCCTAAATTGCTCTAGCTGAGTACACAACCAAAATGAGAAAAGTGGCAAGATTCTCAAAAATGGACAAGTAAAAGCTCCAGTCCTCTATCATGCTCTTTATTGTTGAGAAACTGTATATAATGAATTCAGTCAATTTCATTAAAATCAAATTTAAATGTGTCAGTGCCTCAATATGTGACCACTTGCATCAACATTCCTAAATTTGTTTTCTCACCTATATTCAAATCTGGAAATTAAAACTGAACATAGACATAAACAAGGAAATTAGTCAATGTCTGTATGAATTTAAACAAGATCATGCTTCACACATTTACTAGAAAATTTTGTTTGTGACTGGTAAAGTATATGCGCAAAGTGCAGTAAATTTGTCATTCTTGAACTTTCAGAAGGCTGTTGATAAGATCCCACACAAGAGACCAGTGTACAAAGTAAAAACATGGGATTGGGATAATGTTCTGTCATGGACAGAGAGCCAGTTGGCTGATAGAAAATTAATGAGTAGGAATAAACAAGTCTTTATCCAAGAGCAGACAGTAGCTCCTTTTATACTTCAAAGCTGCGGAATTCCGGTAGACATGACCCATCTGAGGAAACCGGCTTGCATGTTCATAAAGAACTGAAAAAAGCCAGCTCCATGAGTCAAATATGCTCAACCACTGAGACTACCCCCCTTGGAGGATTGAAGATGGCCAAGTCTGGACCACCCAATCTGTTTTTGATTTTTTTTAAAAAAACAGAGCTCAGAAAAGGTGGATAAAACCTGACTTTACAGCTGTGTAAAAAGTGGCTAATGATTAATTGAATAGAACAATGTTTGGGACATCACAATATATATTGATTTAGAAGAGGGAATTAAATGCAACATCTCCAAGATTTTTGATAACACAAATGTGGGTGAAAGCAGGATCTGCAAAGAGTATGAAGAGATACTCGAGTGATTTGGATGAGTGAGTGTACAAATGTATATCAGATGCAGCATAATGTGAATAAAGGTGGTAAAAACAGAAGGCGGATTATTATTTAAATGGTGAGAGATTAAGAAAAGGGAACATGCAAACAGCATGCAGGTGCAGTATACAGTTAAGGAGCCAAATGAAATGTTTACTTTCATTGCAGGAGGATTTGAGTATACGAGAGGGGATGTCTGATGGCAATTTTACAGTGCCATAGCTGGAATACATCTTGTATGTAGATTTGATCACCATATCAGAGCACAGGTATTCTCATTATTAAGGGAGTACAGCAAAGATCCATCAAACTAATTCCTGGGTGAGAGGATTGGATAAAAGATTGGGACTTTTGGGCTTTTACTCACTCAAGTTTAGAAGAATGAGATGGGACCTCAGAATTTAAAAAAAAATCCTGACATGTTCCAGATAGGGGGGAAACTAAATGATCAAGAATAAAGAGCAAGTGATTCGGGACCAAGGTAAGGATATATTTATTCTCTAATATTCTCTATCAAAAAGGCAAACAAGGCCAAAATCATGAAGTGCATTTGTTAGTTATAATCCTAATGGTTAAAGAGTTGCCACTATTTACATCTCACAAAAAGTGGTATTGGAAACTGGTTTTCATCCAAGATTACAGTACACCTGACACAAGAACATAAGGAGTAGGAGAAGGAGTAGGCCATCTGGCCTGTCGAGCCTACTCTGCCATTCTCTGAGATCATGGCTGATCTCCATCTACCTGCCTTTTCCCCATTTCCCTTAATTCTCCAACTATTGTTATTTGGCTCCCCATACACATTTTCCATGATTATTCTTAAGCCCATAGAAACAATCTATACAATAATGTGCTCAATGCAGGTACATAACACAGACCAAAACTGGAAAATCTTATCAGCTAAGAATAATTCAAATTGCTGAGAAAACAGGCAGCTGCTCTTTTGCACTTTAAGTTAAGCAATTTTAGTTTTATAATGGTTCCTAAGAATTTGATACATGCAAAAATAGGGCAATTTGACAAATTTTAAAAAAGGCAACTTGATTACAACTTCACAATATAAAACGACAAATCATACACCATGCACAAAAGAACAAGTCAAAATATAACAAGTAATTAATAATGTGGGTGATCATACACGTTTTACCTGCAAGATCAAGTGTTCGATCTATAAAGACAATTGATGCTTTAAATTGAGCATGTTTTCTTCTCTGTTTTGCCTGTGGACAATTAGCAAGTTCTCCTGCAATTATTCTGCTGGTAGGACCAACTGCAAAACATTCCTCTTTGATCTGCATCAGTTCAAGCATGGAGTTCAAGGATGAAACCAATGACCCGATTTGTATTTGAAGTCCCAAAGGCAAAGAATGATAATCGACGTCGTTCAGACTTCCAAATTTCTTTTTCTCGGGTCTGGTGCTGTTGATCCATTTCAGATCTTGAGGCATAAATGAAAAAAAGGACGAATAGGCTGTGGTGGTGAACAGATGAGGTGCAAGGGGAGCAATTAATATAGGCAGATGCATGACCTCTCCCGTATAATTCATGTTACCCATCCACTGGCACAGCAGCTCCGCGAATTGTTCGAAGACCAGTTCCTGCTCCAGTTCAGCAGTCACGTTGTTGGCAAGTAGGTGGACAGAGTGGCTGACGGCGGTGATCACCACGCAATACTGAAAGGAACTTAGGGTGATGATATCCCTAATAACATCAGCTGTGCGTCCCTTGAGCAAGGCACTCACCACGAATACCGCTTTGACTTGCCCCGGGGCCCCGGCTTCGAACGAGCTAAATTCTTTGACGTTGAGGGCCCCGGCCTGGAGTAGTTTACTTACACCACCGACCCAGTGCAAACTCTCGGCACACGCGGCGTCCATGAACACCACCGCCCTTTTAACCTTCTCACACGCCTTCTCCCATACATGGTGGGCTAAGCCCACTAACTTTGACCCCATGCCAACTCCATCATTCATGTTTCCTCACTCCGAAAACCAGGGCAGGCTGTTTTCAAAATAGGGAGGTTGACACACACTCATGTACCGGCGGCAAAAGATGACGCGAAATTGATTTAGGCGCAAATTGATGATGGCAGAGGTTTCACTGCACCGAACGCAATGTCCATGCATTGCGTTTATTCTCAAAATTGTGGGACTATTATGGAGATAAATAAGACACTTACACCAAAATGTAGAGTGCACTGTATTAAAATGCTCATAGTTTATTAATATCAAAAACTAATTCACCTGTTACCATCTTACTTTTTTTTGGCACCTTTCATGTCACCCGGCTCTCCAAAATCTGCATTAATAATGGATACAGATTACATAAGTGATTTGAAATGTTAGTTCCACATCTACTCCATCTATATCCGTATAATCAATGAATCTAGCCACTAAACACTCTGCCTACCATTCAAGTTATTAACTCAGCATTCATGGAGGAGATTGACAGTCCACATTTTGTTTTTTAGTTCGCCACTGATGGTGCATCATTCCAATGTAATGCACCATTCTGTGTTCTTGCACATCCTTTCTCACGATAATATAATTGGCAGGAGAAGCAAACCCATATCAGAGTCTCCTCCTATCCGTGCATTGCCCAGCATTAACGTTCAAATGACATTCAGCAGAATTCTCTGGGTAGGCTACATTAGTTAGATGCGGAATTCCAGAACCCTAAAGAAAATACTCTTACTCCAATTACCAAATGCCGAGAGAGAGAGCATGTTCCAATGTTGTAAAAACCTCCGGGGAATAATTGCCTGGACCACGAGAACCCGTGATTTGGAGACCGTAATACTGAGCCCGTTCTTACATCGTGAAGAGAATTTCAGAATAGATGGCAGAAGGCAGCAACTTTGAAAATGCCCGCTGTATTGGAGCTATCACGGGTCCCACCTCAGCCTCAACCCCGGCACTCGGAACTGAACTGAAGCAAATCTTCCCTGACCCTGAGAAAGGAAGCCGCCGCACTTATAAACAAAGCGAGAGACGAATCCGGCACGAACCCTCCCACGTGGATCAAGAAGCCTGCGCCCATTTCCGGGTCAGAGGTCTCCAAGCCGGTGTTGCGTTTCCGCTGTGAAAGGTCAGTCGAGGAGCGAATCTGCGTGCTCGCGACGGAGGGAAACCCGAAGACGGCGGTGCCGGAGAGCAGCGGCAGCGCGGCGATGTCAGCAGAGGCGGAGAGTGCGGCGAAAGACGGTGGTTCGGGCCACACGGCAGGTGGCGAGGACGAGGAGCATTGGCTGTACGGAGGTAGGAGAAGCCTTGCGCTCGGGGCCTGTCGTTATAACGAGGCGGCGGGACGAATAAAGAATAACCCGGCCTGACCTTCACCATCGCCCGATCCGGGCCTACTTCGCAATCGCATCATTATTGCGTTGATGGCTTCGATTATACGTCTGTCCGTTTGATCATTTTAACCGATAGCTCTTCTGATTGCAGATGAAAATGACCCTAATAAACAGGAGGAGGAAGCGGCCGTTGACAGGTGGGTTGTTTCATTGCAATTCCGAGGCGTGTTTCCAATTTTTTTTTGGGGGGGGGAGGTATTTTTACAGTAATCTGAGAAAAAAAACCCTTTGAGGAACAGCTGTTATCATTTTTTATCAGGAATAATTCAGCTAAAGTTCTTGTGCTGAATGGAATAAACCCACTCCAGGAGTGGAGAATCTTGGCTTTGACAATGGATTGTAGTTAAGAAATTATTCCTTTACTGTTAGAATTTATGGAATCGCGTTTCTGTTTGTTTTCAGTCCTTGTTAATAGCTTCTGGAAATTTGATTCCGTGTTTTGGAGTGTTGCTTCCTTGTATTGTTTTTTGCTCTGTAAACAAACAATAATTTGTGCAAATTTTCTAATTGAATGGAAGAAGCCATTTGTCCCACTCGTCCATGCTGATCAAGTTGTTATTCTGGGCTAATCCATTTGGCCTATATTCTTTTAGCCCTTGCATAGAATTCTCTGGGGTAAGTTAGCCTTTGGGAAAAGATGAGTCCCATCCCATGTGGCTTCAAATGTATCTGTAAAATTGGCCTTAAAATGTTGGGAATTAACAATGACTGCTGAGTGGAATTTCCTCAAGATTGCACTTGGAGGAATTCTGTAAAGACTCCAAGATCCAAATACAACCTGCAGGGAAGAAAATTAGCATTAGAGGTGAATACCATGGGTACTTCAAATCCCATGTGAGATACTGCAACAATAGCAAATGTTGCTTCTAGCATTTTGTCAGCACTATTTTAGTTACTATTCCAAAATCATAGCTGGAGATCTTGTAGAATGCATTGAATGTGATTCTCATCCACATGATCGGTCAATTTATCCTGAAAAACCTTGATTTATGACGTTTTTGCACATTGTAACTAATTGTATAAAATTCAGGTTGCTCATTCAAAAGAATCTAATGGTTGGTGAATTGTACTTAATTCTAAATCTTATTTTAAGCATACCTTTTTCTTTTGTTGCCTTTGTTTTCCAGATTTGGGCCAAGGTACAATATCAGATTTATTGTCAGAGTACATATATGACATCACATACAACACAGATTCTTTTTTTCTGCAGGCGAGGCAGAATTATCACTTATCGGTAGTGCAAAAAAAAGCCCTTCATGTCGTTTACATGTAAACGAATAGAGAACTGAAAACAAATAATGGATGAATACAAACTGTTTAATACAGAGAACAAAATCAATAAAGTGCACAAGTAAGAGTCCTTACATGAGTCCCTGATTGTTTTTGTTGAGGAATCTGATGCTAGAGGGGTCGCAGCTGTTCCAGAACATGGGTGGTGCAATCTTGTGGCACCTATACCTCTTGATGGGAGCAGTAAGAACAGAGTGTATGATGGGTAGTGTGGATCCCTGATAATTGCTGTTACTCTCTGATGGCTGTGTTCCATGTAGATGTTCTTGATAATGGGGAGGGTTTTGCCTGTGATGTCCTGGGCCATGTCCACACAATTTTGCAGGGCTTTACACTTGGGGATATTGGTGTCCCCATACCAGACCCTAATGCAGCTGGTCAGCACATTTTCCAGCACACATCTGTAGAAATTTGCCAGGGTTTCTGGTGTCATACCAATCCTCTGCAAATTCCTGAGGAAGTAGAGGCGCTGACGTGGTTTCTTCATGATGCTATTAGTGGGTTGGGACCAGAAAAGATCCTCTGAGATAGTGATGCCCAAGAACTTGAATTTTCTCACCATCTCCACCTTTGATTTCCCTGAATGATCACTGGATTGCATAGCTCTGGGTTTTCCCTTCCTAAAGTCAACGATCAGCTCCTCATTTTTGGTGACATTGAGTGCAAGTTGTTGGTCACCATTCAGCCAAGTTTTCAGTCTCCCTCTTGAAAACTGACTCATCACTTTTCTTTATACAACCTACTACCATGGTATTGTTGGCAAATTTGTAGAGTGTTAGTCATACCGAGCACCAGCTGCAGGTGTAAAGAGAGTAGAGCTGGGGGCTAAGATTGCAGCCCTGTGGTACTGATGGAGATTGTGGAGGAGATGTTCTTACCAATCCTCACATTCTTGACTGGAGATGAGGAGATCCATGATCCACTTATACAGTCAGGCATTGCGTCCTAGGAGTTTGCTGATCAGTTTTGAGGGATGATGGTGTGAAATGCTGAACTGTAGCCTATAAAGAGCATCCTGATGAATGCCTCTTTACTGCCCAGGTGTTCCAGGGCTTTGTGTAGAGCCAGTGAGATGGCATCCGCTGTAGACCAGTTGCTACGATAAGCGAACTGGAATGTATTCATGTCGCTGCTCAGACAGGACCTGAAATGCATCAACACCAGCCTTTCAAAACACTTCATCACTGTTGATGTAAGTGGTACTGGTCGATAGTCGTTAAGACAGTTCACTACACTCTTCTTGAACGCTGGAGTGATTGACGTCTATTTGAAACAGGTGAGTACTACGCCCTGCTGAGTGATATATTGAAGATATCTGTGAATACGTTGGTCAACACAAATTTTTAATACTCGGCCAGGTACTTTCTGTCCGGGCCGGATGCTTTTCCTCGTATGCTCTCCCCTTGCGTTTCCTCGGAATCGCTCCCCTGAAGGCAGAGTAGACGTCATCCTCAGATATGAACAGGATGGGATTATCAGGGGACCTGGAGGTGCTGAGGAGTGTTTCTTCACTGTTTCTATGGTCAAATTGGGCATAGAAGCTTTGCTGTCTGTTACTTTACCAGATTTGGTTTTGTAGCATGTTATGTCATTTAGGTCCTGTCACGGATCTCGGGTGTCCTTTGCTCTTTCCACTTTCATCTGAAAACTCTACTTCGCCCGGAGATGGCTTTTCATGGATCATATCTTCTCTTGTAATGATCTGGCTCTCAGCAGGTTCCTGATTTCATTGTTCATCCAGGGCTCTGGTTGGGGAAAACCCTGAATGCTTTGCACATTCATCCACTGCTGTTTTGATGTGAATTTTGTATTGTTAGAATCATTCCAAAGTTTGATTCTGCCTTAAGTTTTATAACATTTGAGGAAAAACAGTGTCAAACTATGCTATATCTTTGCATACTCTTCAGTTTTATCATTTTCTCATTTGTTAATTTCCCTTTCTGTAGCTCAAAACAAGATTAATTGATAGCATAGCAATTTGTAGTTTGGCATAGACCATTTTTAAATGTCTATCTGAAAGTGTAATTGTTCACTCTATAGTATAAATTTCATGAACAGTATCTGATAGATGTTTTCGATGTAAAAAAAGAAAGGGGAACAACAATTCATGCAATCTGGACATGTGAGAGAGTAGAAAAATTTTGGGATGATCTCAATCAGATATTAAATAAAATAACAGAAAACAATATACCAAAGAATCCAGAGATCTTTCTCCTAAGTAACATAAAAAATAAAGAATTTGGAATTGACTTGGAGGATGCACAAAAAAGATTTGTTAAGATAGCCCTAGCTGTAGCAAAAAAATGTATTATGTCAACCTGGAAATTGGAAGATAATTTGAAAATACAACAATGGTATATAGAAATGAATAAATGTATTCCATTAGAAAAAATAACATATAGTTTAAGAAATAATATTGAAATATTCGAACAAGTATGGGAGCCTTACATTAAATACAATAGCGAAAACCTACCGGGAACAAACATTACCTAAGTTGATGGAAGGAGAAGAAAAGAAAAGAATGGACTCAGTAGAATTTCTGGTGTATTTTTGTTGAATGACAACATTGTCTAACTGAATTAATGCAACCTAGATTGTATAACTAAAATGGATGAGGGGGGGGGGGATGGGGGGGTGGCTTGGGAGGAGGGAGGGGGGAGGGAGAAAAAGTCACTGTAAATGTGTGGAAAAGAAAAAGTGTATATCATGGCTATTGTGATTTATGGTGTGAAAAATAAAAAATTTAAAAAAAAAAACAAAACAAACCAATTTACTTCTGTTCATGCACTTCCTGACATATTGAATAAACAACAACTTGCATTCCTTTTAATTTTCAAGGCATTAAAATGCAAAATAACACTATCAAGGTTTCATCCAGTCATTTCAGGAAATGCTAGAAAAGAATAACTATGGAAAAAAGGTGAGATTCTCCCAGATCAGCTCCCCACCTCTTTTACCTCTCTGTATCACGTGAAATCTCAAAACCCTGGAACATGAGATGTCAGTCCTGCTCCTCTGTCAACCAAGTCACTGTAATGGCCACAACATCATCATTCCATGGACTAATTTAGGTTTTTTGTCCTATTGTGATTCAACTGGTGGTGGAAACCTATGGATAAAGTGCATGAGTGATAATTGGATAGAACAATTAGAAGGTTGGTCCCTGATTTTGATTAATGAAAGATTTAAACTTTCAGAGATCTTTGAAACCCTTTTGTGTTTTTGTCATTTTTTAAATTAATTTTAAATGAGGCATTCTGAAATACTTTGAGATTTTTCAAAAGTTTTGATCCCTTGACCTGTCTGATTAATATTTTATGTGAGTATGCAAGATGAGGTTTTGGAGATGCTTAATTCAGAAGTATACATCACCTTACTGTTAACGTGCTCATTTGAAGCCTATGTTCTCTTAAAAGAAACAAAATATCTCATTCAAGAGTACATAATTTGACATTCCTTGGGAATTATTTTGACAATTTTTAGTTTCTTCTTTGTACCAAATATTTTGCATTCTGAAATTGTTAATTTGTTATTTTAGTTTTGAAGACTGCTTTTTAATATGAAACATGCTTTTTTTTTAGTGCTGAAGCACCAACTCCAACTGCAGCTGAAGAGGAAACTAGAGGGAATGGTGTGGTGAAAATGGTAAGCTTCAAATTGACTTTTTTATAATGGAGATGATTCGAATGGGTTGAGCAGATTTGAGGAGCATAACTTTCTAGGTGACTCTGACCATTTTTCTTCATTCACTTACTCTCAATGTGACAAATTCCACATCCAGGATTGAAATGAAAGCTATTTTAAAATAATTTTCTAAGTTGAGGGGTTGAATCTTCAGGGCCACAGTGTTAGAAATGATGATGTTCCATGAGGAGTATTAACTGTTTATTTTTCAGTGCTGATTGATCTGCTAAGTAGATGCTCAAAGAAATATATAATATGTAAACAGGCCCTTCTGCCCACTGAATCCATGCCAACTATTATCCACTCAATTACATTAATCCCATTTACCCTATGTTCTATCAACCATTTTCTTTCTCCCCCCCCACCCTTCCTCCGGATTCTACCATTGCACATTACGAACAACTTGCAGTGGCCAATTAGCTTGCAGACCAGCACGACTTTGTATGGTACATTTAATGTTCTTAAAGCACCAGCAAAGCAATTTTAAATCTGCCATTATCTCCGTGAAGGTTTCTGTTCTTCCTGTGGCCCCATGGGTTTCCTCCCGTGTTCTAATGATGTACGGGATTAGTAGGTTAATTGGTCATATGGATACAATTATCCTACCAAGCTAGTTTTGAAGAGTGGGAGGAAGCTGGAACATCATGAGAAAACCCACGCAGGTGGCTGGGAGAACGACGTGCAAGCTCCTTGCAGACTGCTTTGATTTGAAACCAGGTTGCCGGCGCTATAATAGCGTTGTGCTGATTGTCCTGCCCAATGTTGGAGAATTGGGAGTCACTCTGTAAAGAACATGACTTTAGCAAGACCGATTTTTCTCTCGTGAACTATCACCTAAGATGAGCTGTTGCTCTGCTGCGAAGAGGAAGCAAATTTGAAGTTTAGAAAGTGTACTTTTCTCTCCTGGTCCAATTATTTGGCTGGGAAAGAGTGATCTATGCGGGAAGTCCCTTTGTGCAGCTGCTGCCAAATCCCCTTCACCCATTCAGTTTTTACTTCCAGGTGATGACGGCACTTCACAGGGATTGGGAAGTTTACTAGGGCCAGTACACATTGGGTCCTGATCTGGCGGTCACTGACTGAAAGTTTAGGTTTGGACTAATTCTGAAATAAACTTGTTCTCTTGATCTGCAGAATCCGGCAGTTGAAGGGGAGGATGAGAGTGACAGTGACAGCGATGATGACGATGATGATGTTCAGGTCACCATTGGGGACATAAAAACTGGAGCACCACAATATACGTAAGTTGGGTGCTGTATCAATGTCACTGTCCCCTTTATTCAACAAGGTACAAATGCAGTGTGAATTTTCACTGGGCAACTGATCTGACCACGGAGCTGCAAACACAACAACCTATGAGGTTGTCCTCTGCCCCCCAGTCTTTTGCTCTTCATAACTTCATCTTCTGATTGATCATAATGTCTCTTCATAGACTGTAATATCTCATTTCTTGCCCGAATCTCATGAGCTCAAGAAGAGAGCGTTACTGATTTTCTCCTTGAATTGTTGGCAGTGTTTTCGCATTGATCCTTGAGAGAAGATTTCATGATACTGAGCCAACGTGGGTGAAGGTGTGATCTTTTTAGACAAGCATGGTGCATGGTTGGAATATAATATTTAACATAACATAACAATTACAGCACGGAAACAGGCCATTAGGCCCTTCTAGTCCGCACCGAACCAAACACCCCTTTCTAGTCCCACCTTCCTGCACAATGCCCATAACCCTCCATCTTCTTCTCATCCATATACCTGTCCAACCTTTTCTTAAATAATACAATTGACTCCGCCGCCACTATTTCTCCCGGAAGCTCATTCCACACGGCTACCACTCTCTGAGTAAAGAAGTTCCCCCTCATGTTACCTCTAAACCTCTGCCCCTTAATTCTTAACTCATGTCCTCTTGTTTTAATCTTTCCTCCTCTTAACGGAAATAGTCTATCCACATCCACTCTGTCTATCCCTTTCATAATCTTAAATACTTCTATCAAATCCCCTCTCAACCTTCTACGCTCCAAAGAATAAAGACCTAATCTGTCCAATCTCTCCCTATACTCTAGATGCTTAAACCCAGGTAACATTCTGGTAAACCTTCTCTGCACTCTCTCCACTCTGTTTATATCCTTCCTATAATTAGGCGACCAGAACTGCACACAGAACTCCAAATTAGGCCGCACCAACGTCTTATACAATCTCAACATCACCTCCTAACTCCTATATTCCATGCAATGATTGATAAAGGCCAGCATACTAAAAGCCTTCTTCACCACCCTATTCACGTGAGTTTCTACCTTCAGGGAACGATGTACCGTTACTCCTAAATCTTTCTGCTCTTCTGTATTCCTCAATGCTCTCCCATTTACCACGTATGTCCTATTCTGATTCTTCTTACCAAAATGAAGCACCTCACACTATCAGCATTAAATTCCATCTGCCATTTTTCAGCCCACTTTTCTAAGCAGCCCAAATCCCTCTGCAATCCTTGAAAACCTTCTTCATTATCCACTATTCCACCTATCTTAGTATCGTCTGCATATTTACTAATCCAATTCACCACCCCATCATCTAGATCATTAATGTATATAACGAACAACAATGGGCCCAATACAGATCCTTGAGGCACACCACTGGTCACCGGCCTCCAACCTGACAGACAATTATCCACTACCACTCTCTGGCCTCTCCCTTTCAGCCAATGTTCAATCCATTTGACTATCTTAAAATTTATACCTAAAGACTGCACCTTCCTAACTAACCTTCCATGTGGTACCTTATCGAAGGCCTTACTGAAGTCCATATAGACAACATCCACTGCGCTACCCTCATCCACATTCCTAGTCACCTCTTCAAAAAATTAAATCAGATTGGTCAAACACGACCTTCCTCCCACAAATCCATGTTGAGTGCTCCTGATCAGACCCTGTCTATCCAGATGTTTATAAGTACTATCTCTAAGAATTTTCTCCATTAATTTACCTACCACAGACGTCAAACTCACAGGCCGATAGTTGCCAGGCTTCCTCCTTGAACCCTTTTTAAATAACGGAACCACATGCGCAATGCACCAATCCTCCAGCACTATCCCCATATCTAATGACATTTGGAAAATTATCGCCAGAGCCTCTGCTATTTCCTCCTTCACTTCTCTCAATGTCCTGGGGAAGATCCCGTCTGATCCCGGAGACTTATCCACCTTTATATTCTTCAAAAGCCTTAAAACTACACCTTTTGTAATCTCTATATTCCCCATATTTACCCAATTTGCTTTTTTTATCTCACATCTCCCAATATCCTTCTCCTTAGTGAATACCGAAGAAAAGAAACTGTTCAATATCTCCCCCATTTCTCTAGGCTCCACACACAGTTTTCCGCTCTGATTTTCTAAGGGACCAATTTTGTCTCTAGCTTTCCTCTTACCATTAACATATTTGTAGAACTCTTTTGGATTAGTTTTCACCCTGCTTGCCATAGTTTTCTCGTACCTTCTTTTAGCTTTCCTAATTCCTCTCTTAAGATTCCTCTTACATTCAATGTATCTTTCAAACATCTCCTTAACTCCATGCTTCTTATATCTAATGTACGCCTCCCTTTTTCTTCGAACCAAGTTTCCAATATTCCTTGAAAACCACGCCTCTCTCAAACCTTTTGCCCCTTATGCATTTCCTGCATTGATTTAAACATAAATTTGGCTACTTTATTCTTTTTGCTCGTCTTTTGTCCAGTTTTATCCAACATTGGATCCAAATTAAGGTTAAAATCCCCTCCTATCAATATATTTCCTTGTGTCTCTGCAATCTTCAAAAAAATATCCTGCATAAACTTTTGATTCTCCTCATTAGGCACATATATATTGAGGAAATTCCAAAATTCTAAGTATATCTGACACTTTATCATTACATTGTAATGTAGATGTAGATCCCTGCTGGATCTATTATTTCCTCTTCCATTTTGATTGGTACTTTTTTATTAATTAATATAGCTACACCTCTAGCTTTTGAATTATATGATGCTGCCGCTATGTGTCCTACCTAGTCTCTCTTTAATTTGTTATGTTCCACTTCAGTTAGATGCGTTTCCTGCACAAATGCTGTATCTACTTTTTCTTTTTACAGTAAATTTAATAGCCTCTTCCTTTTAATTTGGTTATGTATTCCATTAATGTTTATAGTCATATAGTTCAATGCGGCCATCTCATCTCCTGAAGGGAGAAAAGTCCCAAGCTAAGAAACTGTTTCACATGAGACATCTTAGACCATGATTGACACAACAATATGGTGTCTGTCAAATTAGTTCACAACTATGTATTCTGTTATATGCATAAACATTGCTAGTGAATGAACATTATTTATATTAAAACAATATGACATGTACGAAATGATATATTTCAGCTGTTGGAATGGATGGGCCTGGCCCCATTGCCACACAATGCCTCATTTCCGCTTCCTCACCACCACTACCATCCCGCTTTTCCCCATTTTCATCTCTCAGTTTTCCCTTTTTAAACTCAATGTATGACAACACATTGAAAACATAAAATACTCCAACTCCCACGTCCAATATTACCTTAACCCCAAATACTCCCCCCGCCCCCCTTGCCGGGCAACCACAACTCCCCTTTCCATTTGGATTGCGATCCTGTTCGCAAGCATCAACTGATTTCGCAGTGACAGTTATTCTCTCCCCCGACCCCACCAAAATATTTTTTTTTTAAAATCACATAATAACAAAGTTCTCCCTTTTTTTCTCTTCCTTCCCTTCTCTTTCCCTTCTTTAGTTCTTTACATATACATTGATTTTACATCTTTATATATACTTTATCACCGTTCTTCATTCTTATTACATCTCTTCATCTCTCCTCCTGTCCTGCAAGCGTTCTGCAAATTCTTGTGCTTCCTCCAGATCCGAGAACAGTCTGTTTTGTTCCCCGGGGATAAATATTTTAAGCACAGCTGGATGTCTTAACATAAATTTATAACCTTTTTTCCATAAGATCGATTATGCTGTATTAAACTCCTTCCTCTTCTTTAAGAGTTCAAAACTTATGTCTGGGTAAAAAAATATTTTTTGACCCTTATATTCCAATGGTTCATTATCTTCTCTAATTCTCTTATTTTCTCTTGTCGTATATCTCAAAAATTTTACTAAAATGGATCTTGCTGGTTGATGTATCTGTGGTTTCGGAGCTAGTGTTTTGTGTGCCCTTTCAATTTCCTTTTCTTCCTGTATTTCTGTCATTCCCAGGACCTTCGGGATCCATTCTTTTAAATTCCTTCATATCCACGCCTTCATCTTCCTTCAGGCCCATTATTTTTATGTTGTTTCACCTACTATAATTTTCCAACATATCAATTTTCTGAGCTAACAACTCTTGTGCCTCTAATTATTTTATTACTTTCTTCCAATTTTCCTCAAGTTGTTTATTTCCATTTCTACAACTGTTTCTTGTTCTTCCACATTTTCTACATTTTTCCCCATTTCTGTCATGACTAGTTCTAATCTTTGCATTTTATCTTCTTTTCATTTTTCTTTTAATTGCACTAAATTCTAATGACAGCCATTCTTTTAATGCTCTCATTTGTTCTTCAAAAAAAGCTTTATCTATATTCTGTCCATCTGTTATACCTTCTATTTTTCTGTGAAGATCTTGGTCTTCTTCTTCCTCTTCTTCTGTGTCTGTACCTGTGTTTGTGTCTTCTTCTTCTCTTCTTTGTATCTGTGTCTCTTCTGATTTTTCTGATGAGTTGCTTATCTCACTTTGTCGGGCCTCCTCTCCTTCTGAGCTACTCATCTGTCGAGCCTCTTGCTGCTTCTCCTCTTGCCATTCACCCCGTCGACTTTCTTTCTCACCTAGTGCTTCACTCCCTCTCCTGCCTCTTTCCTCATCTTCCAGCTGAGAGCCCTGGTGTCGGGGGTCCCTCAGCTGGTCGCGCCGTGGTTGCCTGCTCCTCGGCTGAATCCCCCTCCCATCGGTATTTTCCTTTACCTTAGATTGTGTACTGCTCATGTGCGACTCCTCACACATGCACAGTTGCACACTTTTGTTTGGCTCAGAGAGCCATTTTTGCAGTCCACCGGTCGGGGGGGGTGGGGGGGCGCGACTCCGTATGGCCGACACCAACCTCTGAGATCGGGCGCTCTTCACCACCACAGCTCCCTGTTCCTTCGTGCAGGTAAGGCATTCTCCTTTATTTTCCGGTGTCTTTTCTTCTTTTTTTTCCCCTTTGTTTTTACTTTTTCCTTCTTTGGTGCCATTTTCTTTGTCTTCTCTGCAACTTTATCTTTTATTTCTTATATTTTATATTTGTTGAACTTTGTCTTTTCTTGACTCTTTTTCTTCTTTACTGGAGAGGGCTGGTTTTACCCTAGCAGCCACTGCTCCATCATGTGACTCCTCCAAGATTCAGAAATCTTGATGACAAGAGATACTGCAAGTTTAGTCAAAAATAAAAAGTTGAGGAAGCTGAAACCAAAAAGCCCTCAAGGAATACAAAGGAAGCAAGAAAGAATTTCAGTGAGGAATTAAGTGGGGATACAAGGAATCATGAAATTTCTTTGTCAAATAGGATTAATGAGAATCCTGAGCCACGATGCACACGAGGAGCAAAGAGAATGCTAGCTAGGATAGGTCTACCAAGGACAAAGGAAAGAATTTGGGTGGGGACTTAGAAGTGGACAAAGTCCTAAATGAATTCTTTGCATGGGCATTTGTCAAAGAGAAGGGAATAGAAAATAATGAAATAATAGTTATTGTTTTGCAGCACAGAAACAGACCCTTTGGTCCAACTGGTCAAGGCCTACCCTAGCTATTACCATTTGCATATGCTTGGCTAGTATATATCGAAACTTTTCCTGTTCATGTAAATCTAAGTGTCTTTTTAATGGTACAATTGTACATGTCTCTCCATTTCCACAAATCTAGCATCCTGTGTGAAGAAAGGTACCCCTCAGGTTCCTTTTAAATCTTTTCTCTCTCACCATAAACCCATGCACTCTAATTTCTGGTTTCCTTACTTGAAAAAATATTAAGGCTATTTATTTATGCCCCACAAGATTTTTATGCATCACTACAAGGTTCCATTTCAGTCTCCAATGCTCCATGGTAAAAAAATGTCCCAACAAATCCCAGTAAAATTATTGGGAATCTTTTCTGCACACATTCAAGCTTCATGGTATTTTTTTGTCAAGCTGGATGACCAGCACTGCATTCAAAGTGGGCTCAAACCAATATCTTTTACAGTTGCAAGGTGATATCGTGTATACCCACTCCTTTACTATATGCCCTGGGTAACGAAGCCAAACATGCTAAATGTCTTCTTCACTATGCAGTTTGCCTGCGTCACAACTTTCATGGAAAGATGTACCTGTATCCCGTCCACGACACACTTCAGTGCATTACCATTCCCCACTCTTTGGTCCACTTTACTATATCTCGATCTCGTTCCAGTCTTAGGTTACTTCCACTGTCCATCGTACCTCCAATTTTGGAGTCTTGTCAAAATTGGCAGTATAGTGGACAGTGACAATGTAATTATCGTAGTTAATTAGTTTGTCATCTATATTGATGACTTTGAAGGAGGCAAACAGTGGAGCTAGTGCCAATTCATGCAGCACACCATTGGTCACAGGCCTCCAATCAGAGTAACAATTCTCCACTACCTCCCTCTGACTCCTGTCAAGCCAATTGTGTATACAATTTGTCAGCTCAAACTGGAACCCATGATCTGACCTTCCGGACCAGAATGCTATACAAGACTTTGTCAAAGGCTTTGCTAATGTCCATGAAGATAATATGTACCACTTTATCCTAAATCTTCTTGGTCACGTCTCCAAAAATTCATTCACACACAATGCCATGCAAACTATCCCAAATCTGCTCATGCTTTTCCAAATGCATGTAGATCAGTGGTTTTCAAACTGCCCCCCTAAACTCACATTCCATCTTAAGCAATCCCTATGCCATAAGTGCTCTGTGATAAGTAAGGGATTGCTTAAGATGATATGCAAGTGGAAAGAAAAAGTTTGAAAACTACGGTTTTAATCATACCTAATTGACCCGTTTCATGCAGTTTCATAACTCCAAAGGAAATGGGCCAATAACAATTTTTCCCAAGCAAAATATTTTGATAACAATTGGGTGTAGAGTAGTGGTTCTCAACTTTCTGTTCCCACTCACATACCACCTTAAGATATGCCACAAGTGCTCTGGGATTAGTAAGGGATTGTTTAAAGTGGAATGTGAGTTTGGGAGCAGTTTGAAAACTACTGATGTAGATCCTGTCTTATCAAATCTCCTTCAGTAACTAACACAACCTCATCAGCCTGCAGCTCCCTGGCTTATCATGGCAAGAGTATTCAATCTTCCCCTGCTGTAAAGGAATTTTATGAAGTAAAGATCAAGACGGTCACTAACATAATTGGCACCAATTTGTGAAAGGAAGTTCATGCTGACACCTTGACATTGACACCAACATAGTTAGCAAACAGCATGTTTTAATACAGCATCTGTTCAGCAAGGCATTATTTAAAAGCTAGACCATAGCCAGTCAAGGATCCTGACACTGGTTATTGACACATTCTTCTTCATATTAGAAAAAAGTTGAGATTTGAATACATAAAAATATAATAAAGGTCTTCAAGTAATTCTCACTGGTTTATCCATAAAGTAATCCTATTTTTGTAACAGCTTGTTTGTCTCTCTGGCATAAATATATGTACTTGTCGAAGCATAAGCTTAATAGCCTGAATATGCGTGAAATTGTCAGATCTCAGAAGCTAAGCAGGCTCAGATCTTGGAAGTTTCCATTCTGTACCACAATTAAAGATATCGTACAATATGTGTTGACATTTGGACTGCTCGCAAAACAAACTTTCTAACTGCACCTCAGTATACGTCACAAACTTGAACTTATCATTGCAACATTTTTAAATGAAGGCAGAACATTAGCCATCCTCCAATTATCTGGTACCTTGCCTGTGTTGAACAATGATTCAAATAGATCTTCTGGTGATCCTGCATTTTCTTCCCTAGCTTATAACAATGATACACTTGATATGGCCCTGAGAATTATCTACCATTATTTGCTATAAGACCTCCAGCATCTTCTCTTCTGTTATGTGGGACTTTCTTCAAGGTATCATTTATTTTGAAATTCCCTAGCCTCTTTATCCTTCTCCACAGTAAATTGAAATGAGAAATACTCTCTTAGGATCTAACCCATCTCCTATGGATCCACATATAGATGGCATAATTGATCTATAAGGGGCCCTATTCTCTCCCAAGTTACTCTTTTGCCTAGAATCTTAGTATTCTCAAGTTTATCTGGCTAGCCCATTTCATAACCCATCCTTTGCCCTCCCCATTTCCCTCTTAAACAAACTCCTACATCCTCTCTTCTCAAAAGATTTACTTCATTTTACTTGTTTATAACAGACATAGGTAAAAATACAAAGCTGAGAAACTCAACAGGTCAAACAGCGTCCTTTGTAATAGCAAAGATACATAACCAACATTTCAGGCTTGAGCCTTTTATCAAAGTATGGAAAAATGTCAGCAAGCACTCCAATAAAAAGGTAAGGGCAGGGGAGGTGTGGGTGGAGGAGCATGGTCACAAAAGCAGGAAGTAAAAGGTGGAGAAGGGAGGGAAACAGGAGTAGGAGTTATGGCTAGCTAAACTGAAATGGTTGGCCACTGGGATGTCTCTGTCACTGGTGTGGACAGAGTGAAGGAGCTCAGTGAAGGGATCTCCCAGTCTGCCCAGATGTAAAGAGGCTACAAAGGGAGGATCAGATGTAGTAGATTAATCCTGTAGATACACAAGAGAAGTATTGCTTCTCTTGAAAGGCACATTTCGGGCTCTGGACTGTGGGGAGGGAGGAGTGAAGACACAAGTGTGGCACTTTCTGTGGCCACAGGGAAAGGTGCTGGGGGCGTGAATGATAGGGAAGGATGAGGGCAGGAGGAAGTCAATGCAGTAGATCAATCCTGTAGATACACAAGAGAAGTATTGCTTCTCTTAAAAGTCCTGTTTTAGGCTCTGGACTGTGGGGAGGGAGGAGTGTAGACACAAGTGTGGCACTTCCTATGGCCACAGGGAAAGGTGCTGAGAGCATGAATGATAGGGAAGGATGAGGGTAGGAGGAAGTCACAGAGGGAGGTAAAAAGGGGTTGAAGAGAGGAAGATCCTGTTATGTGCTGTAAATTCCAGAGGATAATGTGTTGAATGCAGAGGTTGATGGGGTGGTTGGCAAGGACAAGGGGAATCCTGTACATGTTGTGTATAGGGGGAAAAGGTGGCCAAGGAAGATGAACAGGAAATGAAAGAGATGCTGGTGAGGGCCAAGTTGATAGTGGTGGAGGGGAAGCCACATTTCAGATGATCTGGACTGGAAGATCTCATCTTGGGGACAGATGCGGTGGAGATAGAGAAACTGTGAGAAGGGAATAGAATCCTTGCAGGGGACAGGGTGTGATGAAATGTAATCGAGGTACTTGGTGTAATATATGTCAGTGGAAACTTCATCTCCCGTGAGATCCAGAAAGGGGAGAGTGCTGTTAGAGATGGAACAGGTGAGTTTGAGATCAGGGTGGAAGATGGCAATGAAGTTGATGAGCTCATCGCAGGTATATGGGGAAGCCCTGATGTAGTCATCAATATAATGGAGGAAGAGTTGAGGGGGTCTTCCCTCTGTGAGTTTGCAGCATGGATTGCTTCACAAAGCCAACAGACAGGCAAACTGGGACCCACAATGAGCTCATCAACTTAATTCACTTCAATGCCATGCACAATGAGCCCCCTGTGCCCCTAGATGCAACAAACAGATTCCCTTTGTCCTTACCTACCACCTCACCAGCCTCTTCATCCAACACATTATCCTCCAGATTTCCAGCACTTACAACAGGATCCCACTACCAACACATCTTCCCCTCTCCTCGCCTTTCTGTCTTCCGTAGGGTGCACTCCACTTACATATGCACAGTGGCTAAACAATATTATGTCTTGCTTAAATCTAGAAAAAAATTAGATAGATTATCAATGATTCAAATATTAAATTCCAAAAGGGCTCATTTATGGATTACAATTATAATCTTAAGATTTAGTGTTCTGGAATTTTGGCACTGCGTTGACCCTCTCTCAGGTGTTAATTCATATATGTCAATTTTCAACCTTGCTTAGAGGAAGGAGTTTTGAATTTTTTTTTCCCTTCCTTTTTTCTTTTGTTATATTTTATTTCATTATTAAGAATGTGCTCTGGATTTCTTAATTATGATCATATTTGTAATTTTGTTCTAATTTTTGTTGCACATTGTATAATCGTTAATACTTTAAATGCCAATAAAAATATTTTAAAAAGAAAGAAGTGGCATGGGTGACAGCAACATTTGGTGCTGTGGTATTACTTTTGCAGAACGCCAGGAATTCTTCATTCTTATGGCAGCAGTTCTGTCAGTGTATTTGACAAAAAGTGTTTTGCAGTAATGAAAAACAGTGGCTGTAACTGAGAAGATCACTAAGCGAACTGACCAAGTTCAATTACAAGAGATCAGTCTGCTACGTCCCGTTTGCTGATCAGTATAATGCAGTCAGACGATGCCCGAATGGCTATTTTCAGCATGGGACTGCAGCCATACAAACCACCAGGATTACAGCTCAGAAAAAGTACATGAGCAGCAATGTGGCGAGAAGGACCGCAAAGGGGGTAATCTCTGGATTACTCCCTGTGCCACGTGACAGTGTGAATAGAAATAGAATGAGGTGGAGGATTAACACGTGGCTGAAGGGGTGGAGTAAGGGGCAGGGTTTTAAGTTTCTGGATAACTGGGACCTTTTTTGGGGGAGATGTGACCTGTACAGTAAGGACGGGTTACACTTAAATCCCAGGGGGACCAGAATCCTGGCAGAGGTATTTGCTAGGGCTACTCGGGATCCTTTAAACTAGAATGGTTGGGGGGAGGGAACAAAATAGTACAGAGCAGTAAGGAGAAGGTTAGAATGCAAAAAAGAAAGTTTGTAGTAAGTATTTGAATATGGATGGGCAGGTGATAGAGAAGGGAAATGCTCTGGAAGAAGATGAAGGGCAATTGGCAGGAAAAGTAAATAATGTTATTAAAGATGAGGGAAAACAGGGATTAAGAATTGGGAAATCTCTGAAATTCATATATTTTAATGCCAGGAGTATTGTAAAAAAAGGTGAATGAGCTGAAGGTGTGGATTGATACTTGGAAGTATGATGTGGTAGCGATTAGTGAGACATGGTTGCAGGAGGGATGTGATTGGCAACTGAATATCCCTGGGTTTCGTTGTTTTAGGTGTGATAGAGTCGGAGGGGCAAGAGGAGGTGGGGTTGCATTGCTTGTCAGGGAAAATATTACAGCGGTGCCTAGGAAGGATAGATTAGAGGGCACATCCACGAGGCTATTTGGGTGGAACTGAGGAGTAGGAAAGGAGAGGTTACACTTGTAGAGGTGTATTATAGACCACCCGGAGGGGACCGAGACCTAGAGGAGCAAATCTGTAGGGAGATAGTAGATATTTGTGATAAGCACAGGGTTGTAATTATGGGAGATTTTAGTTTTCCACATATAGATTGGGAAACACATTCTGTGAAAGGACTGGATAGGTTAGAGTTTGTGAAATGTGTGCAAGATAGTTTTTTACAACAATATGTAGAGGAGCCGACCAGAGAAGGAGCAGTGTTAGATCTACTGTTGGCAAATGGGATGGGTCAAGTGACGGAGGTTAGTGTTGGTGAGCACTTCGGGTCCAGTGATCATAATGCCATCAGCTTCAATGTCATTATGGAAAGAGAGAAATCAGGGCCAAGGATTGAGGTTTTTGATTGGGGAAAAGCTAGATTTGAGGAGATGCGAAAGGACTTGCAGGGTGTGCATTGGAACAATTTGTTTTATGGGCAGGATGTAGTAGAGAGATGGAAGTCTTTTAAAGATCAGATTTTGAGAGTGCAAAAGCTTTATGTTCCTGTTAGGTTAAAAGGAGGGGCAAAAGGTTTGAGAGAGGCGTGATTTTCAAGGAATATTGGAAACTTGGTTCGAAGAAAAAGGGAGGCGTAGATTAGATATAAGAAGCATGGAGTTAAGGAGATGTTTGAAAGATACATTGAATGTAAGAGGAATCTTAAGAGAGGAATTAGGAAAGCTAAAAGAAGGTACAAGAAAACTATGGCAAGCAGGGTGAAAACTAATCCAAAAGAGTTCTACAAATATGTTAATGGTAAGAGGAAAGCTAGGTCCCTTAGAAAATCAGAGCAGAAAACTGTGTGTGGAGCCTAGAGAAATGGGGGAGATATTGAACAGTTTCTTTTCTTCGGTATTCACTAAGGAGAAGGATATTGGGAGATGTGAGATAAAAAAAGCAAATTGGGTAAATATGGGGAATATAGAGATTACAAAAGGTGTAGTTTTAAGGCTTTTGAAGAATATAAAGGTGGATAAGTGTCCGGGACCAGACGGGAACTTCCCCAGGACATTGAGAGAAGTGAAGGAGGAAATAGCAGAGGCTCTGGCGGTAATTTTCCAAATGTCATTAGATATGGGGATAGTGCCGGAGGTACCGCACGGATGGCAGTCTCTTCAATCTGAGGCGCCTGCAAGCTCACACCAAGACACAAGAGAAACTTGTCCGTGAACTACTCTTTGCAGATGATGCCGCTTTAGTTGCCCATTCAGAGCCAGCTCTTCAGCGCTTGACGTCCTGCTTTGCGGAAACTGCCAAAATGTTTGGCCTGGAAGTCAGCCTGAAGAAAACTGAGGTCCTCCATCAGCCAGCTCCCCATCATGACTACCAGCCCCCCCACATCTCCATCGGGCACACAAAACTCAAAACGGTCAACCAGTTTACCTATCTCGGCTGCACCATTTCATCAGATGCAAGGATCGACAATGAGATAGACAACAGACTCGCCAAGGCAAATAGCGCCTTTGGAAGACTACACAAAAGAGTCTGGAAAAACAACCAACTGAAAAACCTCACAAAGATAAGGGTATACAGAGCCGTTGTCATACCCACACTCCTGTTCGGCTCCGAATCATGGGTCCTCTACCGGCACCACCTACGGCTCCTAGAACGCTTCCACCAGCGTTGTCTCCGCTCCATCCTCAACATCCATTGGAGCGCTCACACCCCTAACGTCGAGGTACTCGAGATGGCAGAGGTCGACAGCATCGAGTCCACGCTGCTGAAGATCCAGCTGCGCTGGATGGGTCACGTCTCCAGAATGGAGGACCATCGCCTTCCCAAGATCGTATTATATGGCGAGCTCTCCACTGGCCACCGTGACAGAGGTGCACCAAAGAAAAGGTACAAGGACTGCCTAAAGAAATCTCTTGGTGCCTGCCACATTGACCACCGCCAGTGGGCTGATAACGCCTCAAACCGTGCATCTTGGCGCCTCACAGTTTGGCGGGCAGCAGCCTCCTTTGAAGAAGACCGCAGAGCCCACCTCACTGACAAAAGGCAAAGGAGGAAAAACCCAACACCCAACCCCAACCAACCAATTTTCCCTTGCAACCGCTGCAATCGTGTCTGCCTGTCCCGCATCGGACTGGTCAGCCACAAACGAGCCTGCAGCTGACGTGGACTTTTTACCCCCTCCATAAATCTTCGTCCGCGAAGCCAAGCGAAAGAAAAAGAAGAAAAGAAGTGCCGGAGGATTGGCGCATTGCGCATGTGGTTCCGTTATTTAAAAAGGGTTCAAGGAGGAAGCCTGGCAACTATCGGCCTGTGAGTTTGACGTCTGTGGTAGGTAAATTAATGGAGAAAATTCTTAGAGATAGTACTTATAAACATCTGGATAGACAGGGTCTGATCAGGAGCACTCAACATGGATTTGTGGGAGGAAGGTCGTGTTTGACCAATCTGATTTAATTTTTTGAAGAGGTGACTAGGAATGTGGATGAGGGTAGCGCAGTGGATGTTGTCTATATGGACTTCAGTAAGGCCTTCGATAAGGTACCACATGGAAGGTTAGTTAGGAAGGTGCAGTCTTTAGGTATAAATTTTAAGATAGTCAAATGCATTGAACATTGGCTGAAAGGGAGAGGCCAGAGAGTGGTAGTGGATAATTGTCTGTCAGGTTGGAGACCGGTGACCAGTGGTGTGCCTCAAGGATCTGTATTGGGCCCATTGTTGTTCGTTATATACATTAATGATCTAGATGATGGGGTGGTGAATTGGATTAGTAAATATGCAGACGATACTAAGATAGGTGGAATAGTGGATAATGAAGAAGGTTTTCAAGGATTGCAGAGGGATTTGGGCTGCTTAGAAAAGTGGGCTGAAAAATGGCAGATGGAATTTAATGCTGATAAGTGTGAGGTGCTTCATTTTGGTAAGAAGAATCAGAATAGGACATACGTGGTAAATGGGAGAGCATTGAGGAATACAGAAGAGCAGAAAGATTTAGGAGTAACGGTACATCGTTCCCTGAAGGTAGAAACTCACGTGAATAGGTTGGTGAAGAAGGCTTTTAGTATGCTGGCCTTTATCAATCATTGCATGGAATATAGGAGTTGGGAGGTGATGTTGAGATTGTATAAGACGTTGGTGCGGCCTAATTTGGAGTTCTGTGTGCAGTTCTGGTCGCCTAATTATAGGAAGGATATAAACAGAGTGGAGAGAGTGCAGAGAAGGTTTATCAGAATGTTACCTGGGTTTAAGCATCTAGAGTATAGGGAGAGATTGGACAGATTAGGTCTTTATTCTTTGGAGCGTAGAAGGTTGAGAGGGGATTTGATAGAAGTATTTAAGATTATGAAAGGGATAGCCAGAGTGGATGTGGATAGACTATTTCCGTTAAGAGGAGGAAAGATTAAAACAAGAGGACATGAGTTAAGAATTAAGGGGCAGAGGTTTAGAGGTAACATGAGGGGGAACTTCTTTACTCAGAGAGTGGTAGCCGTGTGGAATGAGCTTCCGGGAGAAATAGTGGCGGCGGAGTCAATTGTATTATTTAAGAAAAGGTTGGACAGGTATATGGATGAGAAGAAGATGGAGGGTTATGGGCATTGTGCAGGGAGGTGGGACTAGAAAGGAGTGTTTGGTTCAGTGCGGACTAGAAGGGCCTAATGGCCTGTTTCCGTGCTGTAATTGTTATGTTATGTTATATGTTATATGGAGGAGGTAGCACCCAAGAGAGAAGGAATATTCATATTATTCGAGTAGGCACAAAACATACTCAAGGATTGATATGTTTTTGTTGTCAGCCCATATTCAAGGGAGAGTTAGGAAAACAGTATAAAGCTAGACTACTATCAAATCATTCACCCCTGTTATTAGCAATAGAACTGGAAGACTTCCCACCAAGAACTAATAGATGGAGGTTAAACTCCATGCTACTTAAAAAGCAGGAATTTAGAGAGTTTATTGAATGCCAAATTAAAACAAATTTTGAAATAAACACAGAATCAGTGAAAGACAAATTATATTATGAGACATAATGAAAGCCTTCATTAGAGGACAGATAATAAGCTATGTAACTAAGATGAAAAAGAATTACAATTGGAAAATTGAGCGGTTGGAAAGGGAGATAGTAAGTACAGAAAAGGAATTAGTGAAATGGGATGATAGAATGAAAAGGAGAGAATTGGCAGACAAAAAAATAAAATACGAAACATTACAAACATACAAGGTGGAGAAGGACAAAATGAAAACAAAGCAAATGTATTACAAACTGGGAGAAAAAACACATAAAATATTAGCCTGGGAACTTAAAACAGAACAAGCTAAAAGAACTGTATTGGCATCAATGAAAAAGGACAAACAAATTACATATAACCCAACAGATTAATTAAAACTTTAAGGAATTTTGAACAATTATACCAAACTGAGAATGAGGGGAAAGAAGATAAAATAGAGGAACTTTTAGCTAAAATTCAACTGCTGAAATTGCAAAAAGAGGAACAAAACAAACTAATAAAACCATTTGAAATAGAGGAAGTACAGGGTATATTAAAAAGGCTGCCGAACACTAAAATACCAGGAGAGGATGGATTTCCAATAGAATTTCATAAAACATTTAAGGAGTTATTAATTCCTCCTCTCTTAGAAGTAATGAACCAGATAGAAGTAACACAAAACTTGCCAGATTCATGTAAGACAGCAATAATTACAGTAATACCAAAGACGGGGAAGGATCCATTAACACCAGCATCATATAGACCAATATCTTGACTAAACTCTTTCTTTTGGCTTGGCTTCGCAGACGAAGATTTATGGAGGGGTAATGTCCATGTCAGCTGCAGGCTCGTTTGTGGCTGACAAGTCCTATGCAGGATGGGCAGACACGGTTGCAAGGGAAAATTTGTTGGTTGGGTGTTGGGTTTTTCCTCCTTTGTCTTTTGACAGTGGGGTGGGCTCTGCGGTCTTCTTCAAAGGAGGTTGCTGCCCGCCGAACTGTGAGGCGCCAAGATGCACGGTTTGAGGCAATATCAGCCCACTGGCGATGGTCAATGTGGGAGGCACCAAGATCTTTCTTTAGGCAGTCCTTGTACCTCTTCTTTGGTGCACCTCTGTCTCGGTGGCCAGTGGAGAGCTCGCCATATAACACAATCTTGGGAAGGCGATGGTCCTCCATTCTGGAGACGTGACCTACCCAGCGCAGTTTGATCTTCAGCAGCATGGATTCGATGCTGTCGGCCTTTGCCATCTCGAGTACTTCGATGTTGGAGATGAAGTCGCTCCAATGAATGTTAAGGATGGAGCGGAGACAACGCTGGTGGAAGCGTTCTAGGAGCCTTAGGTGATGCCGGTAAAGGACCCATGATTCGGAGCCGAACAGGAGTGTGGGTATGACAACGGCTCTGTATACGCTTATCTTTGTGAGGTTTTTCAGTTGGTTGTTTTTCCAGACTCTGTGTAGTCTTCCAAAGGCGCTATTTGCCTTGGCGAGTCTGTTGTCTATCTCGTTGTCGATCCTTGCATCTGATGAAATGGTGCAGCTGAGATAGGTAAACTGGTTGACCGATTTGAGTTTTGTGTGCCCGATGGAGATGTGGGGAGGCTGGTAGTCATGGTGGGGAGCTGGCTGATGGAGGACCTCAGTTTTCTTCAGGCTGACTTCCAGGCCAAACATTTTGGCAGTTTCCGCAAAACAGGACGTCAAGCGCTGAAGAGCTGGCTCTGAATGGGCAACTAAAGCGGCATCGTCTGCAAAGAGTAGTTCACGGACAAGTTGCTCTTGTGTCTTGGTGTGAGCTTGCAGGCGCCTCAGATTGAAGAGCCTGCCATCCGTGTGGTACCGGATATAAACAGCGTCTTCATTGTTGAGGTCTGTCATGGCTTGTTTCAGCATCATGCTGAAGAAGATTGAAAAGAGTGTTGGTGCGAGAATGCAGCCTTGCTTCACTCCATTGTTATTGGAGAAGGGTTCAGAGAGATCATTGCTGTATCTGACCCGACCTTGTTGGTTTTCGTTCAGTTGGATAACCATGTTGAGGAACTTTGGGGGGCATCCAAGGCGCTCTAGTATTTGCCAAAGCCCTTTCCTACTCACGGTGTCGAAGGCTTTGGTGAGGTCAACAAAGGTGATGTAGAGTCCTTTGTTTTGTTCTCTGCAGTTGGAGCTGTCTGAGGGCAAAGACCATGTCAGTAATTCCTCTGTTTGCGCGAAAGCCGCACTGTGATTCTGGGAAAACATTTTCGGCGACACTAGGTATTATCCTATTTAGGAGAATCCTAGCGAAAATTTTGCCTGCAATGGAGAGCAGCGTGATACCCCTGTAGTTTGAGCAGTCTGATTCCTCGCCTTTGTTTTTGTACAGAGATAATAGCAAAATTATTAGCAAATAGATTGGCTGATTGTGTACCAAAAATAGTAAAACAAGATCAAACTGGATTTATTAAGAAAAGACAAACAGTGGATAATGTCTGTAAACCTATTAATCTAATTCATGCAGTTCAAGGAAATAAAAAAACCAACAGTGGTTGTTGCTTTAGACGCAGAAAAAGCCTTTGATGGGGTAGAGTGGAACTACTTGTTCGATCTACCAGAAAAATACATAAATTGGTTTAAAGCATTGTATAATGGACCGTTGGCGAAGGCAGCAGTAAATGGATATATATTGAATCAATTTAAATTAAGTAGGTCAACTAAACAGGGATGTCCATTATCCCCCTCATTGTTCGCGTTAGCAATAGAACCTTTGGCAGAACTGATAAGAATAGAAAAGAAAAGAAAAAGGATATAAATGAAGGAGAAGGAGTATAAAATCAGCTTATTTGCAGATGACGTCATAGTATACCTAACAGAACCAGAGATATCAATAAAAGAATTACATAAGAAATTGAAGGAATATGGAGAAATATCGGGGTAAAAGATCAACGCAAAGTGAAGTGATGCCAATGTATAATGCAGAATATACAGAATTTAAAAAAAGAATCACCATTTAAATGGCAAGCACATCAATCCGCTGCCTAGGGATAACAACTTAATCTTGTACAAACTAAATTATCAGCCACTAATTGCAGGAAGACTTACAACGTTGGAAAGAATTACTGCTAACGTTGATAAGGGTAAACTGCATTAAAATGAATGTGTTCCCAAGGATACAATACTTATTTCAAATGTTACCAATTCCCTTAAAAGAATTTTTTTAAATGAACTAAGAAGAATAATAAGGAAATTCTTGTGGAAAGGGGGGAAACAGAGGGTTGCGTTAGATAAATTAACAGAGAGGTATAACGAAGGTGGTTTGCAGTTACCAAACTTTAGAAATTATTATAGAGTCACACAATTAAGGTATTTATCAGATTTTTGCCAGACAAGGGAAAAACCACACTGGACTAAGATAGAACTAGATAAAATAGGGGAGAAGGTACCAGACAAAACATGTACTGCATAAGTGGGATGAAAAATTGGTGCAATATAAAAGCTCACTAATATTGCATAATTTACTTAATGCCTAGAAGAAGATCCACTGGAAAGGAAAAGAAAACAAATTACCAAATACAAAAATTGTTATTGACACAAAACCTATGAATCCCTTTTACAATAGATAACCTTCCCTTTTGAGAATGGGAGAGAAAATGGATCAAAAGAATAGAAAATTGTTTTTTTGGGAAATAATTTATTATCTTTTGAACAAATGAAGTACAAATATGAAATAACTCACGGTATAATGTTTGCATACCACCATCTGAAAACCTACTTAAAGGACAATTTGGGAAGCAGGCTGAGGTTACCAGAAGGAAGCAGCTTTGAATATATGATTACAGACACAATGATAATTAAAAGATTTATAACAAACATGTATATCAAGCTGCAAGAGAAAGAGAATCATGAAATAAGCTGTAAACCCAAACAAAAGTGGGAACAAGTTCTAAACATAAAGATTATACAACGCCCCAAAAGTTAAATAAATGGGACTCAACAGTATCAGATATCAGTTTTTGCTGTAAGAAGGAAATGGGAACAACAGTACATGCAATTTGGGAATGTAAGAAAGTGAAAATATTTTGGGAAGAACTAAATCAGATATTAAATAAAATCACAAAAAATAGCATACTAAAAATTCCAGAGATCTTACCTCTAAGTAATATAAGAAGTAAGGAATTAGGCCTCAAATTGGATAAAGCACAAAAAAGATTTATTATGATAGCCTTAGCAGTAGCAAAAAAATGTATAATGTCAACTTGGAAAATGGAAGAGAGCCTGAGAATACAGCAATGGTACATGGAAATGAATAAATGTATTCCATTGGAAAAAATAACATATAATTAAAAAATAAAGTCACATTATTTGAACAAATTTGGGAACCATACATGGAACATTACAGAGACGGCTTGTCTCGGACCTCTACCCCCAAAATGATAAGAAGACAAAACGACTTGATCCAGTGTATCAAAGTAGATGACACATTTTTCTTGTTTATTTTTCATTGTGTGATGACATTGTTTAATGGTTTTATTGTATTGTATATGTTGAATATTTAAGAGGCTTTGGAGGGGGGTGGGAAGGGGGGGAGGCAGGGTAGGTGGGAAAAGAGAGAAAATGCCACTGTGTATATTTAATGAGAAATGTTTGTATATATTTTGGTTGATATGGTTCACAGTGTTACAAATAAAAAAAAATTTTAAAAATTTCTGAATCTCGCCATTCTTGTCTTTCACCCACTTGTACTGGGCTTGAACTCCAACCAGCTGACCTTTTTAAAAATATTACCTCAACTCCAATGTGGATATTCCCACAGACATCAGCTCCCAATTACTTTCCCTAGTTCCTGCCTAATACTGTTGTAAGTAGCCTTCTCTAACTTTCCACTGTCACCCAAACACCAGTCTTGTTCTTTTCCATTAATATTTTAAAATGTACAAATTTGTGACCATTGTTTCCAAAGCTGAAGCCCACTGAAACTTTGATCATCTGTGCAGACTCCCACCCCGTACAAGGTCTCATTAGACTCCTTCTTTAGTTGGACGATGTCCATTTGTTTCAAGAAACCTGATACATCTATAGACATTTTTTTAAGGCAGTGTGGCAATTCTTTAACATTCAAGGTGTAGTTACTTGACACTTTTGTGGAATCGTGTCTTTTGTCATCTGTCAAATTCATATTTAACAATGGTGACATCTATCCTGGTCAGCATAATTGTTTAGGATCCTATTGGGAAGGGACTTGTAAAATCTTTGCAATTCTTTAACTCTAAGATTTTCCAGCTCTTGTTACTTGGCAATAAAGTTTGGGAGTGCTGCAAGTTCAGTTTGTTTCTTTAAATGGAAAGAGTGATGTTTATAAGGAAGAATTGCCACTATTTTATGTCATGGGTCATCAAAAATGTGAAATAAAATTCTGTCAAAAACTTATTAATGTTCTTAATATTGTAAGAATTATTTTGTCCTTATTGAAACTATATTTTCTGTCCAAAGGTATGGTGTAACACCTGTAAATCTCAATATAAAATCTTCCGGTAGACTTTATGGATCAGGTAAGGATCCCTTTATGAATCTTCCATGATCTATTTGCTTGCTTCATCCCAAGGCAGAGTCATGAAATGGCTGCCAATTTTTGTTCTGGAATGGGGTTACAAAACATTCAATACCATTCGTTAGAGAGATGCACACCATTATCTTTCTCCATTTCTAACCTGCAGCTATTTTACAAAATTAAATGATAACTCCACATTCTGACTGGAATTTTTTAGTTTGAGTAAGTAAGCTGTTGGGCTTGTATGTTCTGATGAAGAGGTTTCATTCTGTTTTTATGAGCATTATAAAACAATAACCTTTTGTTTCTGTCAAATCTTGTAAAATCATGAATTAGGAACACAAGATTTAGAATAACTGAAACTATGCAATCAACGAGTCTCCCAGTATGTTGTAGAGGGGAAGAATACCTTTATCAAAAGATTTCATTGTAGAAAGTTGACAGAATCCATTGCATGATGGAAACAACACAATAGTCAGGCACAGTAGTGGTGGTAGTAGACCTATCCCTGATCCATAACTAACAAAAAACCTAAAGCTATCTTCTTTAGGTGACATGGTCCATGAAAATGGTTGTGGGTTGAAATTTAAGTAATTTGTCTGTATCAAATTATCTGACTTTTAATGGTTAAAAAAATGCTGGTATATCATTAAATATTGTGTGCAGTCAGTTTTTTTATTTAGTAATTAGCTTTGAAATGAAAATAATTCTTCATATAAAGTAAACAATCTCTAAACGATTTTTTCTTTCTCTAGAAGTCAGACCATCTGGCAAATAATTGATATAGAGTTTGCTTATTCTTTCTTTGTGTGTGAGACCAATACTAGTGTGTTCACTTTTGATAAGTAAAATTAAAATGTTGGGATATTTTTGTTTTAAACATACAGTAAACAGAAGGATTACAACTATTCTAACTTTTGATATTCAAAACTTGAATTTTTAATTGTTTATGTGACCTTTAATGGGTTTTTTTTTTAAGTGTTTTTTAGAATAAATAATTTTAAATTTGTTTTACTATTAATAAGAAATTAGTTCTTCTTCTTTGGAAATGTTAAAATTAGAAATGTTTTTGTGTTTTTCTCTTATGAAATGCTTTGGTTTTATGTTGTGGTCACAAATTATTGGTTGGCTGCTAATTTTGAAATTTTATTTCTTAGGAACAAAGGCTGGAAAGGGTGTTGACCTTGATGCACCTGGTGACATAAATGGAATCCCAACATTAGAAATAGACTTGGATTCTTTTGAAGATAAACCTTGGAGAAAACCAGGTATTGTGTACTTTTTTAGCAAATGACCCACTCATGAGTTGGCTTTTCAAATTTGATAATTAATTTGAAGCTTTATCAATGCTTTTGTGAATTATGTATCTTGGGTTCCTGTATCACATCCTTAAAAGTTTTAATTCTTTGAGAAATACCTGAAACTTCAACATTTGATTGTTTACGTATTTGTGCAGCTCAAAAAATTATTGAATAAGGAGAAAAATGGTCATTATATATTCAAGTTCTATTCTGGCATTGGATTTCAATTGTCATCTATTTAAGGTGCTGATCTTTCGGATTATTTCAATTATGGTTTCAATGAGGAGACCTGGAAAGCTTACTGTGAGAAACAAAAACGACTGAGAATGGGTCTTGAACCTCTTCCTCTTGCCTCAACTACAAACAGAATTACAGTGAGTATTTGTTGACACGTTAGAATTATAATCTGCAATCTGATAGTGTACTTCACAAATTTTTAAAGTACAGATTATTGCTTACTCAAATCATTCTTGCCCAACTGTTCCCTACTACAACTCCTGAACAAGCCTTTTAAGAATGGTCGTGACAGATTGACATCTCATCTCAATATTTTTGTTATTGTTTCATATCTCCTGATGCTGCAACACAAAACTCTATCCCTGAGTCAATATATTAATTGACATCAGATCCACAGCTTTCAAAGGAAAAATTTAATCTTTCCTTGCCAGAGAATGTACTGCCTGATTCCTCACTGGCTTCGTTCTTATTTTCGGCTTGTGACCCTTTATTTTGGACGCCTTCACTTGATTATATTGTTTTTCTTTAAGTATTTTAAAATTCTTAACTACAGGTACTTAAATACTTGATCTATGTAATGAAAATGGTGCATATGTACATGGTATGATATGTATGGCAATAAACTCCTTGTTATAACTATTGAATTGCAAGTATAATTCTGGGTAAATCCTGAATTAAATCACTTTACCAGATGTGTTCTGATAAAGACTACAACTGAAACACCAGTTCTGCACTTAGATCTTCTAATAGTATTAACATCGACCTCTCTGGTTTCTGTTGCCCCCACCCCCTCCCCATCTTTCCCTATGTTCTCGTGCTCTCCCCTTGGTGCTCTCCCCTCTCAGAGCCAAAAACTGCATCTGCCCTCCCCCAATCATTTCTCACCTTTTCTCTCTCCTGTCCTATTATATACAATTCACACCTGTTTGATCTGCACTCCTCTCCCTGCCATTCTTTCCTTTTAACCAGCCTTTTAATATAGGTCCCTTTGCTTTTTGCTGCTATCTTGAGGAAGTGCTTGGGGTGTGTGTGTGTACGAAGCAAGACCCAAGTTCCTCCAGTATTCCTATGATTTTACTATAATCACAGTGTCTGCAGGCCAATATTTACCTCTGGAGCACTTGTTTAATAATGGTCCAAACTTATTTCTTTCTCTACATCTTTTTGTCCCTTACCATCAATGAAATACTCAATTTTTTTCAGGTCTGAACTGGTTGACTTTGCACTTGGCCATTTTGAACTTCATCTGTCAACCTTTACTCAAAGATCTTTTTTCCTCAAATTTTCCTTTCTATACTTGGCTTTTCTTAATTTAGTATCATTCACATAGTTTTGGATATTTAGTTCATTAACCCAAACTATTACTTTTGCCATATCATGTATATTATTCTCTGAAAAACAGCTTGGATCTTGCTTTAACTTTTTCTTTATCCCTGATCTATCTTCTATTTCAAGCCAAGTCAAGTCACCTTTATTTGTCATTCATACCATGCTCACACGGTAAAGACGAGATAGTGTTTCTTCAGGACCATGGAACATATTTACATAAATATAAGTTAGAATACCAACCCGTATTACAAGGTTACTTGAAGTTGCAAGCAAAATTTCATCAAGATTTTCCCACAAGTTCATATTAACAACACTCAAGCCATTTCACTGCAAAATAACTGAAATATGAGCAAAATTAAAAAGGCATGGCATTGCTATCTTTGATCAGTTCATGCTTATCCAAATCCTCAGTTCCTAATTTTTTACTTCACCTGGTAGAATAAAATGGTTAAATCAGAGCTGACTTGTGATGAAAAGATAATTCCAAGGTATGAACTGTAATAACTACATTGTAATTAATATGCAATAGCTGGTTTCAGTCTCCTTCTTGAATGAGAGAAGTTTTTTAAAAATCTAATCATAATTTTTTTTTAAATTACAAGATATAGCATGGTAACAGGGCCTTCCAGCCCACAGGCCTATGCCACCCTTGTGTCCAAATTAACCCTCTAACCACATACATTTTTGGAGGATGGAGAAACCATAGCAACCGGAGGAAACCCACATGATTACAGGGAGAACGCACAATACAGGCAGCACTGAATTTGAATTAAATCTATAATCATTATAATATTTTGGTTAGTGTATTTGATGTATTCTGGAGTGGAACAAAGCTATTCTACTGACTGTCTCCTTTTCTATAATTTTTAACAAGCCATTTCCATATTGCTTTCATGTCTTGATAGTTTCTTTTTCCAAAGTAATTCTAATATTTTTTCCTTTGTAATTTTGTTATTTCTTGCAAGGATTTTCATTTCCTAAGGTTTTTGCAAGTAATTTTTCAGGTTTTGGGTGTAGTAGATTTATTGTAGGTTATGGGAAAGCAACGAAGCAAAAGCTGCAGGGCATGGTAGGAAACAAACATGTTTTGGAAGCATCAAAATTTTGTTTTAATTTCCATGCAGTATAATTTATCAGAAGTGTAAAATGTCTTCAATGCTCAAAACTTTGTTCCTCAAGTTAAATTTTGTGATCTCAACTTCATGCATTTCTTACAGTGAGCGTGAGTGCTTTTTGTTATCTGAAATGAATTTTTATATTAATTAATTCTTGTAGTAGCAGCACATAGAATATTATGAGCAGTGTTTATAATAGTGTTTACTTGGTTAATTTAATCTTTTGTAAAATAGGGGAATCATGGTGGCACTGATACACCTGCTATTACAAGTTGGAAATGTGCTTGAAATGTTGCATTATTATAGGAATTTAACTTTTCAGGTGCAGCAGGGCAGAACTGGAAATCCTGAGAAAGAACCAGAGGTACCACCACCAAAGATGGATTTCCCTTCTCCTCCAAATCGTTTCAGAGCAGGACCTCCACCCAACAGGTTTGAAAATAAACAAAAACTGGTCCGCTGAAAATATTTCCATTTCTTCAAGCAATTGTTATTTTGTAATACCATTTGACTAAAACTGAAACTTTGGCTCTCAAGGCATGTGAGATTTTTTTTCTTAATTTGGATTGTGGCTAAAGAAAATATTTTTAAACTACAAGAATATTGGCCCCGCAGCACATTATCTATTCTTGTAGTCAAAAATATTTTGGGATGGTGGATTTGGAGATTATACAAGAAACTTATTGATGTAGAATCAAAATATACTGCCTTGTGGTGAATAATAGTTTCAACTGCAATTTTTAAAGTCACTTGTTATAGGCGCAAAGATACATTTGTCTATGAAAATATGCAAGTTGTGTCATATTGAATTGTTTTATTGTCATGTATACAATGACGATTCATTTTGCATGCTACCTAGCCAATACAGTTGATAGAGTAGGTAATGCAATAACAACTAAAAGATAAATGAATTCAACATTTGCATAGGGAGTAGTGTTATACGAATCAAATGGTATAGGTACAAAGAAAATTACAAAAATATATTGCTGCAAATATAGAAAAGTAAAATTATAAAAGACAATGCATGGGTATTAGGTTTCTCCAGTGTGACAGCCATTCAAGAGTTAGAATCAGAATGTATTGTCATGAACATGTCATGAAATCCATTGTTCTGTGGCAGCATTACACTGCAAATATTGTTATAAATTACATTTCTAAAAAAAAGTAGTGCAAAAATAAGGGAAAGTGAAGTAGTGTCTGTGATTCATTGTCCATTAAAAAATCTGATGGCAAAGAGAAAGCTGTTCTTTTGCTTCTGGACATTAGTCTTCAGGCTCCTTTCCAAGGGTAGCAGAGTGAAGAGGGTATGTCCTGGGTGGTGAGGGTCCTTGATGATAGAGGCTACTTTCTTAAGATGCCATCTCTTGTAGACATCCATGATGGTGATGTTCACAACAATGTAGTTTATTTTTCCTGTCCTCTGCATTGGACCTTCCATACCAGACAGTGATGCAATGAGTCAGAATGCTCTCTGTGTACTATAGATAATTTGGAAGAGTATTCGATGACATACCAAATCTCCTCAAACACCTCACAAAATATAGCCGCTGTTGAGTCTTCTTTGTGATTGTTTTGACAAAGATGCCCCAGGACAGATATTCAGAGATGTTGACACCCAGGAATTTGAAATTCTTAACCCTTTCTACTGCCATCCACTCTATGAGAACTGGTTTGTGTTCTCCTCATTAACCCCTACTGAAGTCAACAATCAGCTCCTTGGTTTTGCTAACGTTGAGTGCAAGGTTGTTGTTATGACAGCTTTCAACTTGCTCATCTCTCTTCCTTATGTAGATTCTTCATTGCCATCTGTGATTCTGCTGTCAACTGTGCTGTCATCAGCAAAGTTGTAGACTGCATTTGAATTGTACTTAGCCATGTAGTCATGGTTGTAGAGAGAGTTGAGCAGTGGGCTAAGCATGTATCCTTGAGGTGCACCTGTGTTGATTGTCAGTGAGAAGGAGATGTTGTTTCTGATTTGTACTGACTGGTCTGCCAATGAGGATGTCAAGGATCCAGTTGCAGAGGTCCAGGTTTTGAAGCTTGTTGACCAACATTAAGGTATAATGGCATTTAAAGCTGAGCTGTCATCAATGAAGAGTAACCTGATGTACATGCTGCTGTTGTCCAGGTGATCCTGAGCTGAGTGGAGAGCTAAGGGTTAGGAAAGAAATTGACCTTGAGTCTGTATGATTGAGTTGGCAAGCATGTGCATCTTCTGCCTTACAAAAGGTGGAGGAAGAAGAGAAGGAATATCGTAGGCCAAATTCATCTAATCAGCCTTTGTATGTATTACACTACTAAAGATGAGATGTTACTTGAGAACGAGTGATGAACAGAATCTTTATGCAGAGCTTTAGAAAATGCAATATTTATTGGAAGTCTCTCAGTTAGTTTAGTGTAATTCTCAAATGTGCTTATTCCCTTAAAATGTTTTAGTTAGATACAGCCAAAAGGCAAGTATTTATTTCCAATCTAATTTTAAACAATAAATCTGTTTTAGTGGCTGCATATGATGAATTCTAAATTTTAATCAAGGTACATGAGGGAAATGCATTCTTCTGGGTCTTGCCTTCGTTCTTCTTGTTCTTCAGTCTTTGCCTTCATCATCAAATTTGTGAAGCAGTGATTGTTTTTTTTAAAAAAAATCACTTATTGCACTCTCAAATTTGAAGTGCCAATGTGTTATATTTAGGAGCACCCACTTTTGTTTGCTTCATTTCTTCAGGCTATTTAATTTTTATTGTAAATATTTTTGATATAAAACTTATCAGCATCTTTACGTAATTGAAGTTTTTAGTTTGTTTCTTGTTCCTTTTGGAGAGCAGTGAAATTTGAAAGTGGACATGCAGCAGATGGAAATGCTAACCTAAGTTCAAAATGCTCCTGCATACAGTGTCCTTAATGTAGTTAGGCACAGATATATTTTCAAACCTCGTTCAGATACATTTCAACTGCTGCCTTAATTTTAGCAGCTTTATTTACAAATGTGATTGGGAGTGCAATCTTAACCAAAAATGTCATCCATTCGCTGGCCTCCACAGATGTTGCTTGGCCTGCTGAGTTCTTGCAGCAGTTTGTTTCTTTACTCTGGATTCCAAAGTTTACAGTTTCTTTTTTTTTTTAGTTCAGCATTCTACAAATTTCTGATGTGGTTCTCTTCTTTCCCCCCACCCACCACCCCCCCCCCCCCCCCACCCACTGTAATTAAATTGAGATGAAGTTTGGCCTAGAAATGTGAAATGTTGGTTTTCAGCTTCCCAGGTTTCCAGATTGGCAGGTTGGAAGCATATGCCCACCTTTGATTGGATCTCTGCTTTCTACCATATTAGGCAAGGACAAAAGTGTTTCCTTTTATTCTTTGATCCATGCATCTATTAAAACATGTAACCTGTAAAGGACCTGTTTGGAGAGCAAATTCCCTATATGGCAATATCCAAAAATAAGTATTCCTGAAATTCTAGGTGTGTCGCTATGAATTTCAGTGTTACTTGGTCGCTTTTGGGAATGTTTACCTCTATTGCATGATTAATTGACCCATATTTTATTTTCTCCTGTTGTTTTTGTGTTTTGTATATATAATAAAGAACTACCAACAAGGTCGGGTCAGATACAGCAATGAGCTCTCTGAACCCTTCTCCATTAACAATGGCGTGAAGCAAGGCTGTGTTCTCGCACCAACCCTCTTTTCAATCTTCTTCAGCATGATGCTGAACCAAGCCATGAAAGACCCCAACAATGAAGACGCTGTTTACATCCGGTACCGCACGGATGGCAGTCTCTTCAATCTGAGGCGCCTGCAAGCTCACACCAAGACACAAGAGAAACTTGTCCGTGAACTACTCTTTGCAGATGATGCCGCTTTAGTTGCCCATTCAGAGCCAGCTCTTCAGCGCTTGACGTCCTGCTTTGCGGAAACTGCCAAAATGTTTGGCCTGGAAGTCAGCCTGAAGAAAACTGAGGTCCTCCATCAGCCAGCTCCCCACCATGACTACCAGCCCCCCCACATCTCCATCGGGCACACAAAACTCAAAACGGTCAACCAGTTTACCTATCTTGGCTGCACCATTTCATCAGATGCAAGGATCGACAATGAGATAGACAACAGACTCGCCAAGGCAAATAGCGCCTTTGGAAGACTACACAAAAGAGTCTGGAAAAACAACCAACTGAAAAACCTCACAAAGATAAGGGTATACAGAGCCGTTGTCATACCCACACTCCTGTTCGGCTCCGAATCATGGGTCCTCTACCGGCACCACCTACGGCTCCTAGAACGCTTCCACCAGCGTTGTCTCCGCTCCATCCTCAACATCCATTGGAGCGCTCACACCCCTAACGTCGAGGTACTCGAGATGGCAGAGGTCGACAGCATCGAGTCCACTCTGCTGAAGATCCAGCTGCGCTGGATGGGTCACGTCTCCAGAATGGAGGACCATCGCCTTCCCAAGATCGTATTATATGGCGAGCTCTCCACTGGCCACCGTGACAGAGGTGCACCAAAGAAAAGGTACAAGGACTGCCTAAAGAAATCTCTTGGTGCCTGCCACATTGACCACCGCCAGTGGGCTGATAACGCCTCAAACCGTGCATCTTGGCGCCTCACAGTTTGGCGGGCAGCAGCCTCCTTTGAAGAAGACCGCAGAGCCCACCTCACTGACAAAAGGCAAAGGAGGAAAAACCCAACACCCAACCCCAACCAACCAATTTTCCCTTGCAACCGCTGCAATCGTGTCTGCCTGTCCCGCATCGGACTGGTCAGCCACAAACGAGCCTGCAGCTGACGTGGACTTTTTTACCCCCTCCATAAATCTTCGTCCGCGAAGCCAAGCCAAAGAAAGAAAGAAAGAAGAACATTCTTCAGTAGGCAATGCGCACAGGAACAAAAAGTTCACGACAAAAGTCAAGTGCATTGTTGGTTCAAACAGCTCTAAAAATGGTTGTTTCAGTGTTAAAACCATGCAAGGTTGTTCTTCAAGGAACAAACTGAGAAAAGTCGAGTGTTCCCATCATAGATAAGTTGAGTCCTCCCACACTAATCTAGTTTACTGGCAATCTAACCAATAATTGAAACATTTCAAACAACGATTCAACATTTATTTAAAGGCTGGTAGAGTGGGAGAGACCAATGAAAAATGGAAGGCATGTATATTTCTACACGTGATGGGTGAAGATGCCTTGGACATCGATAATAGTTTTCAAATTGATGAGATCACTTTCACATTGGACACTCTGATGACAAAATTTGTGGCGTACTTTTTTCCAAGTAAAAATGTCACGTTTGAGAGATTCAAGTTTTCCCTCCTGTGACCAGAAACAAGGTATGAGCTTCGATCAATACTTAGCCGAGCTTCACAGTCTGTGAAGTCCTATGAATTTGGAGATTTGAAAAACTCACTCATTAGAGACAGAATTGTTTGTGAAATCCTGGATAATGCACTTGGAAAAAGACTGTTGTGTTAAGAAAATTTGGCACTGGAAAAGGCTGTAGGACAGCAGAGACCACATGAGCACAAGCTAAGAAGCTGCACATATAGATAAAATGGAGAACAGAGAAGCAGAGCACAAGGAGCTTCCCAAAGCTACAGCAAAGCAATGAGGTAGGCTCAAACAGTAAATGGAGCAGATGCTGAGGTAGACACATTCCAAAGATGTGTCCTGCCTATGGAAAGTCCTTCAATAAATGTGGGAAGAAGAATCATTTTGCAAAGTGCTGCAAAGCAGGGGCTATCAAGAGAAAGGTGTACACATTGAATGAAGAAATGGTGGAATTCTTCATGAATGCACTACAGACTGTTGTTGCTAGTAAAATGGAATGGATCATTCCAGTGACTGTGAATGAGACAGTAATTCCATTCAAGCTTGACACCAGAGCCCAGGTGAATCTGTTATTTATGGGCTATTATAAGACCTTTACTGTAAAGAGCAAGAATTATCCAGTGAAATTAAAAGTGACCGGCTACATTGGAGAGATTGTCCAAGTAAAAAGGGGCTGTATGGTGATCTTCAGACACAGAGGGTGGTATCGAAAGTCACAACTATTGATTGTAGAAAAAGGGATTATAGCCAATATTAGTTCTTGAATGCATGTGAAGAACTCAACCTGGTGAAAAGAGTTTTCACAGACTGAAGATGAGTACACAACACTCATGGAAGAGTACGCAGATGTCTTTGAGAGGCTTGGATGTTTACCTGGTGCACACAAGATTGACGCAAATGAGACGGTGGCTCCAGTTGTCCATGCATGCAGGAAAGTTCTATTTCCACTTGGAGACAAACTTAAACAAGAACTTATATGGATGGAATGGATAAAAGTCATACAGAAAATTGAAGAACTTAGAGTCAGCTCACTAGTCATTTTGCAAAAGGAAAGTGGAGCATTGCTTATATGTCTGGACCCAAGAGACCTCAATAAAGCCATCAAGAGAGAGCATTTTAAATTACCAACATGGGAGGAAATCATGTCCCGGTTTGCAAGTGCCAAATGGTTTAGCAAACTTGATATGTCATCGGGGTTTTGGCAGATGAAGCTCGATGAGGTAAGTTCGAGACTATACAGTACTCCACAAGGAAGATACTGTTATCTTTGGCTACCATGTGGGATTTTGTCCACACCAGAAGTCTACCATAAAACCATCCACATGATCTTTGTGCAACTAAGGCAAGTGTTTAACATGATGCAGAATGTCAATTTGGGAGTTTGGCCTTCATAAGAGATGTCATATTTGGGATTATTGGGTATGCAGAGATGAACTGTCAGTTGTGAAAGATATGGTCTTCAAAGGGAACAGGTTTGTGATTCCAGTGTTGCTATGCAAGGAAATGCTCCAGAAGATGCATGAAGGACATCTTAGTGAGGAAATATGCAAACATAGTGCTCAAGTGTTGATATACAGGCCGAGAATGAACCAAGGTATAAGCAAGACCACTGCTTCATGTGAAATATGCCTTTTGTATAGACCAAAGCAGCAAGCAGAACTGCTTACACTACACCCTGTACCAGACAGGCCATACTTCAAAATTGGAGTAGATTTGATTGACTGTAATGGGAAGAGTCATATTGTAGTAACAGACTATTTTTCCAATTACCCAGAGGTAGCAACATTGCAGTCTACGTTCAGCAAAGTAGTTATCACTTTCATGAAAAATGTTTGTGAGGCATAGAGTTCCTTGTGAAGTAACATCAGACAGTGGTCTACAGTTTTTTGAGTAGTGAATTTGAGTCCTTTGCCAATACTTGTGGGTTTTGACTTACAACTTCTAGCCCACATTACCCAAAGTCTAATGGCCAAGCATAAATTTGTCAAGGTGGTGAAAAGCCTCATGAAGAAAGTGCATGATGGATGAGAGGATTTCCACAGAAATCTAATGATTCACAGAAGTACGCCACAACAGAATGTCCTTTCTCCTGCCCAAAGGCTGATGAGTCGACGCAAATGGACCAATTTTCCAATGCAGGAAAACCTGTTGACACCTAAAGGAGCACACAAGGTCAAACAGGTTAATGTGGAAGAGAAAGTAAAACCCAAATATTATCATGATAGGACTGTGAAAAGCTGACCTGTCCTGAAGCCTGGAGTTCCAGTACGAATCTGAGATCACAGTTCTAGCACATAGTGCATGCAAGGATATGTGCAAGAGGAAATAGATCCACATTCCCACCAAATCCAGACAGAGGGAAGGACACTTCTGAGAAGGAACCGCGTGGATCTATAACCACAAGTTCCAACTCATGGTTGTGATCCGTCAACTGTCAGTGCACAAAAGAGGCCAGCACATGTAGAAAAGGAACATGTTGTTCAGAGTTCACAGAAAGACACAAGTACTAAGGCAGTAAATGTAAGCAATGCACCATTGGAAACAGACCAAAGACTGTTAAACCACTTTAGAGACTGATTGAAAGTGACTGAGTGGAATGAGGCTGGCCATGCATGGAATGTAGACATAGTTTTGTGTTTTTAATTTCTTTTTTTTACAAAAAAGGGAAAGATGTGTTATGTGTGAATAATAAAGAACTACATTTCCCAGTAGACAATGCACATGGTTGGCGCGGGAACAAAAAGACGACCACAACAGAAGTTAAGTGCATTATTGTTCAAGCAGCTCAAAATAAAAGTTGTTTGTGTTTTAAAAACATGCAAGGTTTTTCTTCCAAGGGCCAAACATAAGTTTTATTTCTATATTCTAAAAGAACGGTATTTATTTTAGTATGTGCAACACAACTAGAGAGTTTGAAGCAATCATGAAATCTCTACCTCATAGCTCTGGAAACTTTGAATTTGATATCTCATGTTCCAGTGCTTTCCAAGTGATTCTGTTGTCTTCCGAGCTTGAGTAAAATTGTGTTTCATATGTCGTGCCTTGTAAATACCATTCATCTTCATCTTTGGATCTTGATCCAATAGTACTTTGATTTTGAGAAATGTGTGCATGTGATAAACTGCTTCAGAGATTCCCCTCTCTGTCCCTATCATTTCTTGCCAACTCAGCCTTTCTTTCCACAAACACTCTTCCTCTAATTTTGACTGTTGGCTCTCAAATTTTAATTATTTTATTCAACATTTTGAAGCTTTGCAGTTTCATTCCTTAATCATTCTGTCTTGCTCTCTGCCCCTCTTTTAAAATTTATTTTAAAATCTGCATCTCTGACAAGATTTAAGATGTCAGTCTTGTGTGTCAAATTTTATCCATTCAAAATCTCGTATAGTGCATATGGATATTTTAAGGGGGAAATGACAAAATGTCATTTAATAAATTTCACTTAATTTCTGCTGAAGTATTGTAACTGAGTATTTATTTTTGAGCAAAGAAATGAGGCTCCAGTGAAAATATAGCATCAAGCAAGGTTTATTAAATACAATATTGTCTTTGTGTAAATCATTCTGTTTCCTGTTTCTCGGTGCAAGCACATTTTCATGCAAGAAGCCACTTTATTAGATTGGTCCCATAAGTCTGAAATCTAATTTTTAATAAATTCTGCATTGTGTTAGTTCCCATTATTGTATATGCATACATTTTGATTACCTAATGTTACTGTTGTAGATATTTGCTGCCACTAGCTTAATCAATAACCTGTTTTTCAGAAGACTGTCTGGGTCCATCGAGGTTATTGGAGGCCAGTTGATAACGATTGCTCGTGTGGAAGGCCGACGTCGTGACAGGGGTGGAGCAGATGAAAATGCCATCCAGGTTCGTTGTGCAATTATGAAAGACACCTTTTGTGTTTAGTGAATTATTTTTAAATTATTACTATAGGACCCTTCATCCTTGGAAATAAATCCTGTTAGATCTAAAATAACCCAACATTCATAGTGTTGAAAAATGTCTTCAACATTGTAAGCTTTTATCCAGGCTAATTTTGCTACTTTGGTTTGCCTCCTATACAAAAAAAATTCTCTTATTATTCGCATTTCTACTTTCCCATCTTGAATTTTTGGTAATACAGTACAAAAATTAAAGTACATACTGTTCCTGTTATTTTCTTTCCCCATGAAGTGCCAGTTAATAAAGAAACCGAAGCCTGTGTAGTTAACCAGAAATCATGGCTTTTATTAGTAGAAACTTAGTAATACAATAATGAATGATCATGGGTGCATACACAGTTATAGCCAAGGGGAGTGTCTTAAGTGTAGAGATAATACACGTCCAATGTCAGGAGAGCAGACTAAGCACAGCGAAAGATTGACAGCATGACACAGATTCATCACACCCCATTTTGTTACTTCCACGCATGCTAATTCAACACTTTGTGTTTATAGGATGTTCTCCTTTCTCATTGTTGCCTTTATTGCTTTCTTTGATATCAGGGCTTTCTTTTTCAATTTACCTGTTTTCACCAATATGATAATCATTGCAGCATATTTATTCCTAATTTTGTCTAAATGCAGCCTCCCCCTTTTATAATAGTACTTGAATTGAAACTATTTTTTCTCTAATTATGGCATTCACTCACCTCTCAATTTTTAAAATTTGCATTTTATCTTTTCTTTCCCAAAGGATTCTATAAGGTTGAATCCATATCATCACTCAGTGTTGGATTTGAAATGGCCTATTCCCTGGTTACATTCTTAATATACAGTTCTGGAAAAATTATTTTGAATGCAGTGCAAGAATGATGTTCAAGTGTAAATTTGCTCTTGTACGTGGCATTAATTGCCGAAGTTCTGATTCCAGTTTTAAACTCTGTACCTTCCGAATGCAAATTGCTATTGTGCTACTTAACTTTTTTTTAGTTTGGAGAGGTACAGCATGGAAATTAGCCTTTGAGTCTACAATTTCTTTTGACCATCCATTTCCACTCATCTTGCATTAATCCTTTTTATTCTTCCTTCTTTGGCTTGGCTTCGCGGACGAAGATTTATGGAGGGGGTAAAAAGTCCACGTCAGCTGCAGGCTCGTTTGTGGCTGACAAGTCCGATGCTGGACAGGCAGACACGGTTGCAGCGGTTGCAGGGGAAAATTGGTTGGTCGGGGTTGGGTGTTGGGTTTTTCCTCCTTTGCCTTTTGTCAGTGAGGTGGGCTCTGCGGTCTTCTTCAAAGGAGGTTGCTGCCCACCGAACTGTGAGGCGCCAAGATGCACGGTTTTTTATTCTTCCACATTCTCATCAATTATCTGCTTATTTAATCCGTCACCTGCACTTTTGAGGCAATTTACAAGGGCAAATTAAACTACCATTCTGCACGTTTCAAGAAACTTGCATAATCACAAGAAAACATTCAAACTTCACGTAAAGAGAAGTGGGAATGGGAACAAAATGGAGGCAGGCAGCAACTAAAATTGGGGGGTCGGGGGTGGAAATCGACGGTCATGCTGACAGATTCACTTCTGATCTTGTGCTGCTGGCACTACTTCACTCCTGAAAAATAACTTAACCTTGCCTAAACTACCTGCACCTTGCCTATGTTCCTTCAAGCCATTTAAATCTAGAAAATGAATGACAATAAAATTAAGTTGGTCTTCCAATCTCTAAATGGGGTTGATCCTGAAAGACAAAAAAATCAATTTGTAAAGATAGCAATTAAATATTTTCTCATTCTGTACTTCTAAAGCACAAGATACATTAACATTTGTGACATGATCCTTAGAACCCTTGTTTCCCATATTTTGGAATAAATATGTGTAAAGATTGCTTTGTTAACAAGTCCACAGTTTAGTAATTTTCTTAAAAATCAAGTGTTTGACTTGGTAATTCCAATTTATGTTATTAAGTCATGTGATTATTTTTTTTCTCACTAAAGGTTCTTGGAGACCATGCAGTACCAGAATTTAATAATAACAACACCACAAAGCGTCCTTCATTTTTGCCTCCAGGGGCACCTCCACCTCATATGACTGGTCCACCTCCTCCATTCCTGCCCCCTCTTCCACCGGTTAATGCAGGCCCTCCAATTCTTCATCCACCAGGTCAGAATTTTGCACATTATTTTGGTTGGGAAAAAATGTGTTGCCATTTTGATTTTTGGCTTTCTATTGGTCTATGCAGTCCGAGCTAGACAATTTTAGATCTTGATTCTGTTAAGGAGAAAATACAATGATGGTTAAGCTTGAATGTCAATTAACTGAAGAAACTTAAAAGATTTGAACTAGGGGTTTGAATGTAAATGCATTTTAAAGTAATATGCTTGAGCCTCCATATGCCACTTATTTGATACACTAAAATTTACTCTAATTTAACCAATACCTCTAAGCCTTAGAAATGTAATCGTGTAACACATAAATCTCTACAAATGCTATCAGAATTCTGATTTGCTAAATGCAAATGGATATGTTTTCTGTATTCGTCCTGCATTAGCCTGAAGAAGGTGATTACCAGGCATGTTTAGTAAGACCATAGAATATAATGTAATTTTTTGTCACTTTTGCAAAATTCTCGTCTCCACTCCAAAACCACAAATAGTGTAGGTCTTGCAAATCAAAGCAGGCCTTGACTTGATGCTTGCTTTGAGATTGCCAGCCCCTTCTAGTTTGGCCTTCCTTAAAGTGATTTTCTTTGGATGAATAAAATGATTAACAAAGATGTATTGCCTACGTTTTGGGCCTGAGCCCTTCTTCAAGAAATAAGAAGAATGAGCCAGAAGCAGGAAATCAGACAATGCTGGCTGGGGAGGAATCTAGACCAATATAAGGTGTTAATTGGATGGGATAAGGGAAGAGGTAAGAATTAATCATGTCTGTTTCAAAGGAGACAGGGAAGGGAGAGACAGAGCAGGGGAAGCAGTGGTGGGGAGGGGTGTTAACAAAAGCCAGATAAGTCTATATTAATGCCATCTGGTTGGAGGGTGCCCAGTCGAAAGATAAGGTGTTGTTCCTCAAATTTGCAGATCGCCTTAGTTTAGCAGTGCATGAGACCAAGGACAGACACATCACCAAGGGAATGAGATGGGGATTTGAAATGGGTGGCCACTGGAAGAACCACACTATTGCGGTGAAGGGAGCTGAGGTGCTCAACAAAACTATTTCCCAATCTGCATCAAATCTCTGATGTAGAGGAGACCACAATGGGAGCACTGGATATAATAGATGACCCCTGCAGATTCACAAGTGAAATGTTTCTTCACTTGGAAGGACTGTTTGGGACTTTGAATGGTGGTGAGGGATAAGCTGTGGATGATAATAGAGCATCTCCTGCAGTCCTGGGTAGGCACCAAGGGGATGGTTGGTGGGGAGAGAGGAGCAAACAAGGGGGTCACAGTGGAAGAGGCGGAGATGGGAATATACGTCTAGTGTTGGGATCACGCAGTAGATGGTGAAATGGCGGCAGAGGATGTGTTGGATGCAGAGGCTGGTGGGGTGGTATGTGAGATCAAGAGGAATCCTATCAAGTACCTTGACGACACCTCTTTGCATCCTGTCCATTCCATTCTCTCAATGTCTCTGTCACATCTGCACCACGATGGGGACTTCCATGCTAGATCATCATTCCTCAAACAATGTGGCTTTCCCTGTACCATCTCTGTGCTAAGCCGTATATCCTCCATTACCTGCACATCTGCCTTGGTTCTCTCTGCCCCCACGCACAAGGACAGGATTCCTCTTGTCCACATTGCAGCCCCCTCCAAGGGGGGCCTAATTCTCAATCCCAAGTCATTCCTTCACTGGGCCTTGCCAGAACCTTGGATCTCAGAATATTTTTGCATCCTTTTTTTAATGTCTTATTTTAAGGGTCTCTTTAAGTGAAAATAAATGATATTAATAGTTGTGTTTTGGAAAACGTGTATCATGCTACATGATTTATGGATTTGTCCCTCATGTTTTCAGGATATTCATCTGATAACCTTGTTTAAATCCAACATTTTCTTGGTGAACCTTAGAATGATAAATTGTTTACAACTCTATCAGTTATGTTAGTATAAGTACTATTTGTTGACCCAAGGCAAGGATGAGATTTTATCCAGTTTTTTTTAATGAATGTGCAATTTTAAATGAAAGCAAGAAAAAAAAAAGGATTGGCGTGTATGAAGCTAAGCTGAAGACCTGACATTCCAGTTGACATCTGTTGTTCAGTTATATGAATTTGGCTTGCGCCTAGCTGTTATTTAATTGTGCTGTTTCCAGTTTTTGAATCTTCAAAGCAGTTCCCAAAATAGAACTAAAATCTTAAAGGTTCAATGAAAAAAGACTGCTGTTACCTGTGAATAGTATGCTTTTGCCAAAATCTTTAAATCATGAAAAATATAAAACATCCTGTGGAAAGCTCTTTGAAATTTCTACTAAACCAAGAACCATTTGTCAATTTTATTTCACTAAGTTTGTAGTTTGTTGTCAATTTTAATCTTTTTATAAAGAGCAGTTTCAAGTACTGTTTTGCACTTTGATGTATAACCTATTTTGTTCCTATCAAGAAAATAATATTATTTTACTACATTGGAACATTTCACCGTTGTATCATATTGATACTCTACAATGACCGTGACTATCCTTGGTTCAAATGTGGCGTGTAGAAGGGCATGCTGAGAACAGACACTTGTCTTGCATTAAAAAAAATATAATGTTAATCTGGTGCATCTATAGTATATGACTAACTTCCAAGCAGAAAAAATAGCTGCTTGTCGATGAAACTATAATCAATAGATCATGTAATCTCTTCATTTTTCCTGCGTCCAATTGCTGGTGGTCAGCTGAATAAATGAGAAGGAGGTACCATGAAAATGTTTGTCCTTTAGGTTGGAACCCAACAGTTGCCTTTTATGGGTCCACTTCAGAATTGAATTCATTTCAATTGAAATCAGGATGCGGTTGAATGCATTTTGTATGTGAAAGCAATCAGCCATGATTATTTCAAATCTCACTACGTCCCTTGTCAACTGTGTGAAAATCTGAGTTTTATTTGTCCTTTGGAAAGCTGGACAAGTGCAATCAATCACTGCCTAATTGGGCTACATTCAATTATCAGTGGAAGGTGTCAATGACACTTTCAATTTGCCATTAGATTTACTGATACGTATTTTGTGTCTGTTGGAACCCTCCGTTTCAGACCTCATTGCAGTTTTAGTCTAAATGTCGACAAAAGAGTTGAGATGAAGAGGAGAATCTGCCATTTGTGTCAAGACACAATTTGATCATTAAGCCAACTGCATTTAATCACTGGAGTGGGAAGATCCAACTTCTGACTGAGGTGATACCTAGCATTAAAGTTGATTATGAATGTCAGATGTTGATCACATGCTCCCCAGACATTCGCACGGTAATGGCAGAGACCTATCTATTTCTAGCTGGTTCATTAGGGAATCGCATCACCAACACAACCAACCCTACATCGATAGACTCAGGATCAGTACCCATGGATCGGAGGGTAGCTAATGTTACCCCACTATTTAAAAAGGGGGGTAGAGAAAAAGCGGGGAATTATCGGCCTGTGAGCCTTACATCAGTAGTGGACAAAATGATGGAATCCATTAATAAGGATGTAATACCGGAGCATATGACTAGCAGAGAAGGGATCGGACGGAGTCAACATGGATTTACAAAAGGTAAATCGTGCTTGACAAATCTATTGGAATTCTTTGAGATGGTGACAGGTAAAATAGATGGGGGAGAGCCAGTGGATGTGGTGTACCTGGACTTCCAAAAGGCCTTCGATAAGGTCCCGCATAAACGACTGGCTTCCAAAATCAAGGCTCATGGGATTGGTGGCAAAGTATTAATGTGGATTGAGAACTGGCTGACAGGTAGAAGACAGAGAGTTGGGATAAATGGCTCGTTTTCTGAGTGGCAGGCGGTGATCAGTGGGGTACCACAGGGATCTGTACTGGGACCCCAGCTGTTCACAATTTACATTAATGATCTGGATGAGGGGATTGGATGTAATATCTCCAAATTTGCAGATGACACTAAGCTAGGAGGGGTTGTGGGCATGGAAGAGGGGGTCAGGAAGCTCCAGTGTGATTTGGATAAATTGAGGGACTGGGCAGATACATGGCAAATGCACTACAATGTGGATAAATGTGAGGTTATCCACTTTGGTAATACAAACCGGAGGGCAGATTACTATTTGAATGGCAATAGATTAAGAGATGGGGAAGTGCAGAGAGACCTAGGGGTAAGACCTAGGGGTACTTGTACATCAGTCTCTGAAGGCGAGCATGCAGGTACAGCAGGTGGTTAAAAGGGCAAATGGTATGTTGGCCTTCATATCAAGAGGGTTTGAGTCCAGGAACAAGGGCCTTGGTGAGACCCCATCTGGAGTATTGTGTGCAGTTTTGGACACCTTATCTAAGGGAGGATGTTCTTGCAATGGAGGGAGTGCAGAGGCGATTCACCAGGCTGATACCTGGAATGGCAGGAATGACTTATGAGGAAAGATTGTGCAAATTGGGATTGTACTCGCTGGAGTTTAGAAGATTGAGAGGGGATCTCATAGGGACATATAAAATTCTGGCAGGACTGGACAGAATGAATGCAGATGGGATGTTTCCAATGATGGGAAAATCCAGAACCCGGGGCCATGGTTTGAGGATAATAGGCAAACCATTTAGGACTGAGATGAGGAGGAATTTCTTTACCCAGAGGGTGGTGAATCTGTGCCACAGAGGGCAGTAGAGACAGGTTCATTAAATATATTTAAGAGGGAATTAGATCTGTTTCTTCAGTATAAGGGTATTAAAGGTAACGGAGAGAAGGCGGGGACGGGGTACTGAACTTTAAGATCAGCCATGATCTCGTTGAATGGCGGAGCAGGCTCGAAGGGTCGATTGACTTACTCTTGCTCCTATCTTCTATGTTTACATCAATTGGATTGGTTAAGGGTATTTTTGGTTGTGACTGTATAGCATTTTAAGAATGAAGTAGGATACCATCCAGATCCAGTGAATTAGTTAGTGACCATTTGCACTAAGACTTGATCTGTGCTTAGTTTTGCTGACAAATGACAATTCTTTGTCCCCCACAACATATGTCCAAGTTCCACTTCAATTTCAATAGCTAAATGCCAATTATACTAAATTATACTAAATGCCCATTATCAATATCCTTGACAATATTTGGATGCTACCAAATAACTCTGAACACAAGACCAACTTATAAGCTGGGAATTTGTGGCATGTGACTTGTTGCTTGACTTCCCAAAAATGTTCTACTTTCTATAATCCACAAGTCATGTGTAATGAAACATACCACTTGCATGAATGAAATCCAATGATGCTCAAAGATTATGATATCCAGGATAAATATGTAATTTTGATTGACATTTGATCCACTTTCTTAAATGGTTATTTTGTCATTACATTACTGGTGCTGCAGTCTTATTGTTACAGAATGTAAAATGTCCTGTAGCAACAAGATGGTGCCTTACAGTGGCAACTCTTTGCGTGCAGCTCTGATGGGAATTACCGTTCAGAACTGTTAAAATTCAACCCTAGAATCAGAACTATAAAATCAAACTCGCCCATAAATAAAGACATCCTAAGATCGCTGGGAATTGGAAGAATCTGCAGTCTCCGACAGAAAGCAGGACCTCTAAACAGCCGACGCTTAGGCAAGTTCAACACCTCGGGAGTTTTAAAGAGTAAACAATCAGGTTATTTAAACTTCGCTGGAGTTGCAAGTAGCAGAACAGTACATTTAAACATCGTGGGAGATTGAAAGGAATGTCACAGGGATCATTTAAACACCAAGAAAATTACCAGCAGAAGACCCACAGGCCATGTAAAGAGGACCTGACCTCGTAGATGCAGAGTGGGGCTAAGGTTAAGCTGAGATGCAGGGCCCTGAGGCTTCTGCTCCCTACCATCCTCCTGGCCAATGTACGATCCTTGGAGAACAAACTTGATGAACTCCAAGCCAGACTTCAACATCAGAGTGACATCAGGGAGTGTTGTGTGATGTGCTTTACAGAAACGTGTTTAAACACATACATTCTGGACATGGAACTACAGCCTGTGGACTACACCCTCCACTGTGCTGACCGGACAATAGGCATCAGGAAAAACCAGGAGAGATGGCGTTGGTGTCATCATCAATTCATTGTGGTGCATAGACGTGACGGTTATGTCCAATCCTGCTCTCCCAACCTGGTGCATCTGGCGATCAGGTGCTGCCCATTCTACCTGCCAAGGGAGTTCACTGCAATCATCCTGATTGCAGTGTACATTCTGCCTTAGGCTAATGTCAAGTTAACATTGGAGGGACTGAGCACTGTGATTAACAGCCATGAGACAGCACATCCTGACCATTGTAGGGAACTACAATCAGGCCAACCTGAAGAAGTCTGACAAACACCATCTGCATGTCACATACGAGACCGAGGAAGCCAACACACTCGACCACTGGTACACCATTATGGAGCGCCTACAAAACCATACCATGATCGCGTTTCAGTGAGTCTGATCACCTGGCTGTAATTCCACTCCTGGTGTACAAGCAGAGATTGAGGACCACAGCACTAGTAGTAAAGATGGCAAAAGAATGGTTGAGGGAGGCAAAGGACCATTTGCAGGACTTCTTTGAATTTGTGGACAGAAACCTATTCAAGATCTCATCCATAGTCTTGAATGAATATGCACAGATGTCACAGACTTCATCGAGACCTGCATGGAGAAGTGTGTGCCCACGTGTACATACCAGGTGTCTTGGATGAATCAGAGGATTCACAACCTGCTGAGGGTGAGATCAATGGCATTTAAGGCCGGGGATCTAGATATCTACAAGAAGCCCAGGTATGATCTGCGGAATGTCATCTCTGAAGCAAAGTGGCAATTTCGGAGGAAGCTAGAGACAGATGCACGCCAGCTATAGCAGGGAGTGCAAGCATTACAGCCTACAAAGTGAGGGTGACACCATAGATGGCTATGACACTTCATCACCCGTTGAGCTGAATACCTTCTATGCTGCTTAGAGAAAGAGAACCAAACAGTGCCTACGAGAATCTTTGACCTCAACATCATTGAAGAGGGTGAACCCTCACAAGACATCCAGCCCAGATGGCTTCATAAGGCTATCAATCATCCAGTGACCAAGAAGGGCAGTGTGAGCTGCTTCAATAACTGTCGCCCAGTAGCACTAACTTCTACTATGATGAAATGATTTGAGAGGCTGGTCGTGGCCAGCATTAATACATATCTAAGCTAAGATCTAGACCCACTGCAATTTGCCTATGTCACAATTGCTCCACTGCAGATGCAATATCAGTGCGTCTCCACTCAGCTCTGGATCACCTCAATCAGCAACTCGTATATATGGCTGCTCTTCATCGACTACAACTCAGCCTTCAACACCATTATTCCCTCAGTGCTGGTCAAGAAGCTGCAAATTCTGGGCCTCTGCACCCCTCTCTGCAACTGGATCCTTGACTTCCTCATCGGATACCACAGTCAGTACAAATTGGAAACAACATCGTTTTCTCACTGATTATCAAAACAGACGCACCTCAAGGATTTGTGCTTAGCTCACTGCTCTACTGATTGTACACCATGACTGTGTGGACAGACATAATTCCAGTGTTATCTACTACAAATTTGCTGATAACGCCACAGTTGTTGGAAGAATCAGAAACGGCAATGTGGAAGCATACAGGAGGGAGATAGATCAGCAACCTTGCGCTCAACATTAGCAAAACAAAGGAGATGATTGTCGACTTTAGGGAGGAAGTCAGGGGAATGTGACCCAGTCCTCATTGAAGGCTCAGTGGCCAAGAAGTTCAAATTACTGGGTGTCAGTATCTCCGAAGATCAGTCCTCAAACCTCCATGTCGATGAATTATGAAGAAGGCTGAGAAGGTTTAGTAGGTCATCAAAGGCTCTCAAACTTCTACAATTGTACCATGGAGAGCATTCTGGCTGGTTGTATCACTATCTAATAGTGAGGTGCCAACTCTCAGGACAAGAATAAACTCCAGAGGATTGCTCACTGGGCTTGCAACATTACAGGCACCAGTCTTCACTCCATCGAGGACGTCCACAAGAGGTGGTGTCCTAAAAAAGCAGCCTCTATCCTCAAAGACCCTCACCACCCAGGCCATGCCCTCTTCCCTCTCTTACCATCGGGGTAAAAAGGTACAGGAGCCATAAAGTCAGCTTCTGCCCCACTGCCATTGGATTCCTGATTAATCAATGGACCAAAGACCCTACCTTACTTTTTTGTGCATTATTCTTTTTATTTATTGTTGTAAGATGGGGTATATGAATATTTGCATTGTGAGGCTGCCTCAAAACACCAACTTTTGTGACTTGTTCATGACAATAAATTTTGATTCTGAGGACTTCCATAGCACTCCCAGGACTGAGTTCTACTACCTAAAAGGACAGAAATGGTAGATTTTTGCGAATTATGATACACAAATCGAACACCATTATTCTCTCAGTGCCTTTCTTCTTTCATTCTCATTGGCTCATACTTGCCCAGTTGCATCTTTGGGAGGTTTTTTTCCATGTGCTGTGACATCTGAAGAGGGCATACCTTGATAACGATGAAAAAGAAACATCTGGAGGTATTCCATGTGGTTTGTGCAAGTTTAATTAATGAAGTTAATTATCAGATTTACAGGATTACTTTCTTCTTTGGCTTGGCTTCGCGGACGAAGATTTATGGAGGGCTAAATATCCACGTCAGCTGCGGGCTCGTTTGTGGCTGACAAGTCCGATGCGGGACAGGCAGCAGCGGTTGCAGGGGAAAATTTGTTGGTTGGGGTTGGGTGTTGGGTTTTTCCACCTTTATCTTTTGTCAGTGAGGTGGGCTCTGCGGTCTTCTTCAAAGGAGGTTGCTGCCTGCTGAACTGAGAGGCGCCAAGATGCACGGTTGGAGGTGCCAAGATGCACGGTTGGAGCCGATATCATCCCACTGGCGGTGTTCAATGTGGCAGGCACCAAGAGATTTCTTTAGGCAGTCCTTGTACCTCCTCTTTGATGCACCTCTGCACGATGGCCAGTGGAGAGCTCGCCATATAACACGATCTTGGGAAGGCGATGGTCCTCCATTCTGGAGACGTGACCTACCCAGCGCAATTGGATCTTCAACAGCGTGGATTTGATGCTGTCAGCCTCTGCCATCTCGAGTACTTCGATGTTAGGGATGAAGTCGCTCCAATGAATGTTGAGGATGGAGCGGAGACAACGCTGGTGGAAGCGTTCTAGGAGCCGTAGGTGATGCTGGTAGAGGACCCATGATTCGGAGCCGAACAGGAGTGTGGGTATGACAACGGCTCTGTATACACTTATCTTTAGATGAATGGTAAATATCATTTGAGCTTCCATTGCAGAGGAGCAAGTGTATTTCCCTTGAATATGCATGCTTCCTTTGAAATACTGGGTCTTGGAAAGAAAAATATTTACAGATTGGTTGACTGGGGAGATCTGAATCTTTTTCCACATAGTTTAGCTGTATAGTGAATATCAATTTTAAGTTACAGCTGTTAAACAAGATTCCACAGTCTTCTTGATGTACACTAGTGAATTGACAATTCAGTTTTGATCTACCGTAAATCGAAGTTGGATCTCTTTAAAGAAAGCAAGTTGGAACTGTTCCAGATAAACCATGACCAGTACAGATGCCTACCCTTTTATCTGAGATTCTGAAAACTGCACACTTTTTTCGTTAGATGACATCTGCTCATCAGAGATGGAGTTTGGCACCAAACATGACTCAACACGACCCTCGCTCAACTCCCATATATCCCATAATGTTTTGTGTGGCTAATTAGTGGTATCATTACTTTATAAATACCCTATCGTCCATGACCCTCGCCCAACTTGTGTTGGAATATCCCATGTCGTTCTGCTACTTTATAAGTGTCTCCGAGTCGCTGTACACTGATACCTGCAGTGCTTTCAGTCAGCCCAACAGCGGTAGCGGCTCAAATCCACCATGTAGCTGAAACTGCTGTTTCAGCACAGGGGAACTGAGAAGGGAGCCATTCCCCTGGCACTGGTACAGCGGTGGGGGGTAAGAGAGATGACAGTGTGACTTGCGCAGGCATGCAGGTTGGGGGAGAGACAGCAGTGCGAATCGGGCGGGTGAGGGGGAGGTTGGAGATAGAGCAGCGTGACTCAGGTGGGCAGCTGAGGCGGGGGGGAACAGACAGCAGGATGACTCGGGCGGGCGTGGAGGGATAGGTGGCAGTGCAACTTGGGCGGGAGAGGAGTGTGGGGAGAGATGGCAGCGTGACTCAGGCAGGCTTAAAGGGATGGAAATCAGAATGATTCTGAACAATGGCAGGTGTCTACTCCCGACGGTCCTGCATAAAAGGTTAGGCACTTTTAAGAAAAAAATTATATTTTTGTGACCATAAATTTGATCCCTTTTAATATTGCAAAACCTTGTTAGATTTTTGTGGTCAATAAATGTAATATTATGTGGCAATAGTTATTTATTATTCTCTTCAATTTCTAAATAGTTCTTGTCCAAAAATGCCAAATAATGAATAAAATCCAAATCGTGAACTATTAATTTATACGGTGGAGAAAAGGTTGAGTAAATGATTTTGTATATAACATTTAACAAGAGCTAATATACCTGCTGTTAAAGTATGGAGCATCTGGCACCCAGTTAAAACCAAATAAATTGTACACGGATGGCCTTCTAATATTGAACACTTGAGACTGATTGCAACTTCATATTTCAAACAGCTTTTATTTTCCATTGGTTCATAAAGGTTAAATTATCAATAATGACTCTGGCTGTTCTGGAAAAGGATGGAAATTACTAATGAAGAACTTTTATTTTGATTGTGTCATGTGTTTTGGAATGAATATTCTTAATTTGAGATGGTAAAAATAATACAACCTGTCATTAACCCAAATATGTTGCAGTTTATAACCAACTGAAATTCAAAAAATTAATTCCGTCAATTATTTTTCCATTGACAACGGCGTGAAGCAAGGCTGCGTCCTCGCACCAGCCCTCTTTATTATCTTCTTCAGTATGATGCTGAAACAAGCCATGAAAGACCTCAACAATGAAGACGCTGTTTACATCCGGTACCGCACGGATGACAGTCTCTTCAATCTGAGGCGCCTGCAAGATCACACCAAGACACAAGAGCAACTTGTCCGTGAACTACTCTTTGCAGACGATGCCGCTTTAGTTGCCCATTCAGAGCCAGCTCTCCAGCGCATGACGTCCTGTTTTGCGGAAACTGCCAAAATGTTTGACCTGGAAGTCAGCCTGAAGAAAACTGAGGTCCTCCATCAGCCAGCTCCCCATCATGACTACCAGCCCCCCCACATCTCCATCAGGCACACAGAACTCAAAACGGTCAACCAGTTTACCTACCTCTGCTGCACCATTTCATCTGATGCAAGGATCAACAAAGCGATAGACAACAGACTCGCCAAGGCAAATAGCGCCTTTGGAAGACTACACAAAAGAGTCTGGAAAAACAACCACCTGAAGAAACACACAAAGATCAGCATGTACAGAGCCGTTGTCATACCCACACTCCTGTTCGGCTCCGAATCATGGGTCCTCTACTGGCATCACCTATGGATCCTAGAACGCTTCCATCAGCGCTGTCTCCGCTCCATCCTCAACATTCATTGGAATGACTTCATCACCAACATCGAAGTACTCGAGCTGGCAGAGTCCGCAAGCATCGAATCCACGCTGCTGAAGACCCAACTGCGCTGGGTGGGTCACGTCTCCAGAATGGAGGACCATCACTTTCCCAAGACCGTGTTCTATGGCGAGCTCTCCACTGGCCACCGAGACAGAGGTGCACCAAAGAAGAGGTACAAGGACTGCCTGAAGAAATCTCTTGGTGCCTGCCACATTGACCACCGCCAGTGGGCTGATATCGCCTCCAACCGTGCATTTTGGCGCCTCACAGTTCAGTGGGCAGCAACCTCCTTTGAAGAAGACCGCAGAACCCACCTCACTGACAAAAGACAAAGGAGGAAAAACCCAACACCCAACCCCAACCATCCAATTTTCCCTTGCAACCGCTGCAACCGTGCCTGTCTGTCCCACATCGGATTTGTCAGTCATCAACGAGCCTGCAGCAGACGTGAACATACCCCTCCATAAATCTTCGTCTGCGAAGCCAAGCCAAAGAAAGAAAAAAAAATCCTTACCAGATAGTTGCTTCTCTCATTTACTGCCTTACAATTAGTTTCCTCTCTTGAAAGTGATAATAATGGGGCTGAAACCTGTGTATTTTGGTCTCCATTTACCATCTTGTTTAAGTAGCCAGTAGTATATCAGCCAAGATGATGTTTGTCATCTGACAGATATTCCAGGAGTTCAAAATTGTTTTCTTCAGGATACTCTAACTTAGTTTAAATATGCCTACTGTAAGGTAAAAACATCATGAGATGGGACCGGAGAAGGAGTCACCCAGTACTATGGAGTAACAGAATGCCGATGTGACCTTGTACACTCAAGATAAGCTTTGCACTAACAAGAATGATGTGCAGCAGACTAACAGAGAAGGATAGCAACAGTTTATTCATTGGACAATGTCATGGTATGATAATTTACTAAGTACGTATCCTGAGGTATAAAAAAAACACCACTTGCAGAGACTCCAATCATCTGGTAGAGGAGGTCTCCGACACCATGTTCTCTCCCTGTACCAATCTATGAATTTACGTAACTTTATCTCCTTGGTGATGCTGGGAATACCCTCATTTAACTTATCAAAAATACTTCGAATAAACCGGTTGTCTCTTAAGATTCTGTCAACTTTTTCATTGATATCTCCTACCTGATCCGGACACAGCTTTTGCAGCCTTTCGTCGTCATCCTTGTTCACCAGGCAGGCGTCCCTGAGTACTCTTTTTGTCGTCTCAAGGTCTCTTATGTCCGCTGTGGTATTCCACCACGGCGAATTGGGGAAATAAATTCTTAAGTTTTCAAGTGTACAAACATTATCATACCTACCGGACATTTATAAGTGAGTCTTTATATACAATTGAGACCAATAAGCCTGAACCTTCGTTTTCTTTCAAAGCCCAACCTTCACGTGGGAGATTTCTCCTCTTAATAACCAGTTTAGGGCAGAAAACTCAGGTCCCCAATTGTTCATAGACCACCTTCTCACTCTATTGGACTTTGCAACGACACAATAAAGACTTTTTAAACTCTAGTAGTTTGTCGGCGAAGCACTTATCAAATGTCATTCAACCACCTTAAGGACTTTTCTTCTCTCTTTAACCACTTACGTGTTACAATCCCGGCAGGTGACGACCTTCAATTATGGTCATCTAATTTGTCCGATCTCCAGTTCTTACTGACAATCATAAAGATTTTGTTTTTTTTTAAAAAAAAAGAAAATTTTGTTAAAACAGGCTTCTCTGGACCTTTTTATCAGCCGGCTGAGATGATTGTCAAGAAAAACAGAAACCGTCGTCCAGTGTCCACTCACCCATCACGTCGGGGTCACCAAATTGTTAGGTCTGCTTTGTTCATGAATGAGTGAGTCAAACACCAGACTGAGTCGAAATCAAGGTTCTTCGTTCTTTATTGCCGGATTGTAACACTTGCAACTAACAGTGTTAGTTGGAGAAGGCGCATTCTGCCGTTATCAGCAAGTGGTGTTTTTTTTATACCTCAGGATACGTACTTAGTAAATTATCATACCATGACATTGTCCAATGAATAAACTGTTGCTATCCTTCTCTGTTAGTCTGCTGCACATCATTCTTGTTAGTGCAAAGCTTATCTTGAGTGTACAAGGTCACATCTGCATTCTGTTACTCCTTAGTACTGGGTGACTCCTTCTCCGGTCCCATCTCATGATGTTTTTACCTTACACTACTGTGTTACCTATGGGGATGCTCTTTGTTATTGGGGTTGTGTTCGACACCATTTTCAGAAATGCAATTGGCAAGTATTATGTAGTATTCTGATTAATAGTAACTGTTGTCTTTTGAATGTAGTGGTATTTAATTTTTGTTTGGTGGAGGAGGGGGATGGGTTTCCATTATTGAACATTTTTACTTGAGCATTACATTTTAGAAATAGATCAAAGTTCCTATATATTAGTCACACCACAGTACCTGATAAGGAAGTGACCCTAAAGGGTCTAAACACCTCCCTCTGCAATTGGATTGTTGGGAAGACCTCAGGCAGTCTGGATCGTAAAAAGCATCTACAAGACCATCACACTGGGGACGGGAGTCCTCCAGGGCTGCGTGCTTAGTCCACTGCTGTTCACTCTGTTGATCCACGACTGTGCAGCTAACCACATCATCAAATTCACTAATGACATGACCACGGTGGGCCTTATTAGTAAGAATGATAAGGCAGCGTACAGAGATGAGGTGCAGTCACTAATGGACTGCTACAGAGCCAACAACCTGTATCTGAATGTTAATAAAACAAAAGAGATGGCTGTCAACTTCAGGAGGGCCCAGGGGGACCTCGCTCCACTAACTATTGACGGCTCTACCATTGAGGTCCTCAAGAGCTTCAAGTTCCTTGGAGTGCACTTGATGGAGAATCTCACCTGGTCCCTTAACACCAGTTCCATAGCCAAGAAAGCCCAGCAGCGCCTCCACTTTCTGCGAAGGCTGAGGAAAGTTCATTTTCCACCATCGATCTTCACTGCATTCTACAGAGGATGTATTGAGAGCATCCTGTGCAACTGCATCACTGCCTGGTTTGGTAGCTGTACCTCCTCGGACCGCAAGACCCTGCAGAAGATACTGAAGTCAGAAAAGATAATTGGAGCCTTTCTTCCTATAACACTCGATGCAGGTGAAAGGCAATAAACATTGTGAAGTACTCCATACACCCCTTAAGTAAACAGTTTACCCTTCTGCCATCTGGTAGACGATACTGCAGCACTTAGGCCATATGTCCAGATTGGGCAATAGTTTTTTTTTCCCCCCAGGCCATCAGGCTCCTGAATTTCCAGAACAAATGTGCATAGAGTTCCTTGATACTAGAGACTCTTACAGTATACGCCTTAATATTTTATGTGTTTAACTTCTATTCTAACCTATATTTATGTAAGTATGCTCCATGGTCCTGGAGAAACGCTATCTTGTCTTTACCATGCGAGCACGGTATGAACGATAAATAACAGTGACTTGACTTGAATGTTGCTTTGATTTAACTTGGATCTTGGAAGAATGCTTTCGATTATCACAGTACAATAACGTTGGTTTTGGCCATCTGTTCCTCTATTAATGTCATTATGTGAACTTTGAGTGGATGTTTAACAAGACTCCAGTTTGAAAGAGCAAAGTGTTAACTTTTTTCCACTGAGCACCCTAGTTTTATATTTGTATATAAGAAAACAAACTGATGTACTATATGGTGTTAGTGACTCCATTCTCTCTCCTTAGGAATGCCTTTAACTGCACCACCTCCAGGTATAGTTGCATATTTCTACCTAAACCATTGTTATACTATGAAATGTATTGAATATATATCCGTACGTATGTATCTCTATGTCTCTTCCCTCTTAATCACTGTGAGTTAGATGATTTACTTCCACTCTATTCTGTGGTTCTAAAGTGGCTGATAAGGCCAGTGTGGATATCTCCAATTTTGTCACATGTGGGATAGGCAGGCGCTTGGCAGGATGTGAGCATGTTTATTTTGTGTATTCATTTGCTCTTTTAGCTATGGCACATATGTTTCTGATGAATTTGAGATTTCCATGCCATCTCCCTTTGAGTAGTCGTGGATGAGTATCTCATGAATAGATGGGAAGGTAACACTTTTCAAGGAGACTTTGAGGATATTGTTTAATTGCTAACTCTGTTATTCTGGTAATTTCTTGGCCTTGATAGGGTAGAATGCTTCAACGCAGGGAACTGGTGTCAGATATCCAAATGGTTTGGCCGCCTTGACGTAGTAAGCGGAGTACAATTAGAGCCTTCATGTTGAGTTAGGAGAGTGGGAGAGGATAGCAATGTTGGTCAATTAAGCCTGCTAGTGAATTTGAAACACTCTATAAAGACCATGGTAATGGTTCCTTTCCAATGATCTGAGGTGTTTTTGTATAAATTGTTCAAATCTTAGACAGACAGGATCACTGCTGCCCAGTAGGCCATGTGCTTTGTTCTGAGTATAATGACTTGAATTGCAAAATATAGGCAATCAAGTACATTCCTGGGTACACTGAGCACTTTGCTGGATTTCTTTATCAATGTTAATCTCTGTTAAGAGCTGGGTACTCTGATGAACAAAGTGATGTTTGTTTCTGGGGTCTCGTCAGTAGTGGGATTGGAGTAGTGGAATTAAGTGACTATTGTACAGGAGGCTGGGTCAATAGGCCAATTTTGATTTTGCAGATGTTATTTGAGAGGCCAGGTAATTTGTATGCTTTGGTAGCCTTGCTTCACTGGTAGGGAAGCTGTTGGGAGGATTCTTGGGGATAGGATTTCTTCGTGCTTGGAAAAGTTGGCATGACTTTGTGCAGGGCAGGCCTTGACTTGTGAACATGAAAATGAATTTTTTGAGAAGGTGTTGAGGGTAATGCAGTGGATGTTGTCTGCATGAACTTTACTCAGATGTTTGATGAGGTCCTTTCTGGTAGTCTGATCCAGATTAAAACACATAGGATACATGGTGAACTGATACAGTCATGATCACATTGAATGGTGGAGCAGGCTTTAGGGTCCTGGTGGCCTACCCTTGCTCCTATTTCTTAAGTTCTTACCATAATTGACAGCATATAAGGCTCCCTTTTTTTTCCTCAAAAAAAATCATTTCAAAAACCTTCCCGGGTTCTATATGCGAAGGTAACATTTTGCAAGAAGATGACCAGAGGAAAGTACTCAACTACTCACCCGTGCTTTCAGAGGTTGCCACTGCTCACTTCCTCCACTAAGAAGGCTTACTTTCTCCCTCTTTTCTGCCCACCAGCTCTCTTGTTCCTGCCACTTGCTCTCTTCCTCCCCTCACTCAGGCTTTGTTCGACAAGCACAGCTCCCCTCAAGCCGCTCCCTCACTGCCACCTGCTCCTGTGCCTCATTCAATCTTTTTGGGGGTCCTATGGCTCGTTGTCTCCCTGGGCCTCAATGATCAGGCTTGTCAAACAAAGATTGATCATTGAGGCCCAGCGCTCCCCTCAAAGCACTGTGGGAGACAACAAGCAGTGGGAGGGAGGGAGGCAGTGAGCGACCGGACCTCCAAGCAAATTGAATGAGGTAAATGCACTGAAACAATCTTTTCCTGAAGTCTCGTTCTAAAAATGGGGTGGGTGGGGGGTCTTGTATCCCAATGGATACTATATGCAGTCAAATACAGTATATTGCATGGACCTAGTACAGCACAGAATCCGGTCATTTGCCCTATGACATCCCACCAGACATGATGCCCAAATTAAAGTAAAACTATTTCTTGCATATTTTTGTATCTTATCTGAAAGCCTCTTAAATGCTTCTATTGGATCTGCTTCCATCACTACCACTGGTAACTTGTTCCAGGCACCTGCCACTTTAAAAAAAAACACACTCGCGCACATCTCTAACCTGCATTTTCTCCCACCCCCTACTTTAAACCCATGCCCTATTGTATGTGATGGCTTTACCCTGAGGAAAAAGATTCAGATTGTTTACCCTATTTATGTTTCTCACAATTTTATAAACTTGCCCCTCACTGCTCCAGAGAAAGCAACCCAAGTTTGTCCAATTCCCTATAATCCATACAGCACCCTGGCATACCTGTACCTGTTAAACTTTTGGTAGATCAGATCAAGATTAGCTTAGCCATAGAAAACTGTTAGAGGGGTGTTTCTTTGACTGGCAGTTTATGACCAGTGCTGTTCTGCAGGGATCAGTGCTGGGATCTCTGATTGGCGAAAATGTCAGTGATTAGTAAGCTTGCAGATGAGACAAAAATTGGCAGATTTGTGGATAGTACGGAAGATTGTTGAAGGGTATGGTAGGATATAGATGAGATATGGAGGAGCAATGACAGATGGAGTTTAATCTGTTAAGTGTAAGATGTTGCTCATTGGGAGCTCAAATGTAAGGGAAAGTACACAGTAAATGATAGGAGTTGTAGGAGCATTATTGTACAGAATTCTGAAAGTGGCAACATGGGTAGATTGGTAATGAGGGAAAGCATGCTGCATGAAAGTTGGAAAGTCATGTTGGAGCTGCCTAAAATTCTAGCTACATCACGCTTGGAGTATTGTGTGCATTTTTGGTCACTGCATTATAGGAGGCATATGGGGGGTTTGGATATGTGCAGAAGTTCACCAGGATGTTGCCTGGATTAGCATATTGCCTATAAGTAGTTGGACAAACATGATTGTTTTCTCTGGAACCTATGTGACCTGTTGGAAGTTTGTGAAATTATGACAGGAATGGATAAGGTAAAAGGTATTTTTTACCACAGTGGAAATATCAAATACAAGAGGACATGAATTTAAAGTGAAAGGAAGAAGTTTAAAGATCTGCAGAGTTGATGGTGCCTGTATTTTACTGCTGAGGTTGGTAGAGGGGAGAGGGATGCAGTGGTTATTGAAAGTAAATGATAGAAATGACATCCAAGAGCCATTTTAACTGCCATGTTAACATGTAGGGACTAGAAGGAGTATGGATTACGTACAGGCAGGTGGGATTAATTTAATGGTCAAAGGACCAGTTCCTGTATTGAACTGTTCCAGGTTCTGGAAAATGGAGATGCATGTAATTGTTTTGGAGCTTGAACACTGAATGTGTCAAAACACCATTATTACCTTTGTAATAATGACTAAGGTTGGACTGAGTTCAGGAGGAGAGAGGTTGCAAATTAAGCAGTCTCCCATTTGCCTTGTACATTTAGCTCCATTCTGCAGCGAAGCTTGATGGAGGTCAGGCGCAGCATTGAAGTGAGAGAGATTGAGGAAGGTTTTCAAGCTATAGTGCAGTTATTCTTGATACTAATCTGCCCTTGGATTGGGTGCAATCTGGATTTGTTACTTAAAATTACAACTTTCATATTCAGATGTGGACATGAAGTAGATTTCTGAAGCAGCTTAATTTGACATAGGTAATCATTGATAAATTTGAAGACTTTAGTGGAGTCAAAAGTGTATTGTTGCTATTCTCAGAATTTCTCTTGTCAGCTTTTTGGTAATGATTTCATCCATTACATCTGGATGGATGGAATACATATTATAGTTTGAAAAGCAACTATTAGGAAGAGGTAGATGAGAAAGAAAGATTATTACAATGAGTTTCCTTGTTGCAGACAGCCACAAAATCTCTAGTTATTAGAATCGGATTTTTCTCCTTTTTTCTGGGAGTGGTTACAATTGGTAAATGCCTGGCATGTCACATTTTACCAGGATGTGAGAGATAAGGCGTTGATTTTTTAAAATGTGAAGTTACTGTATTCCAAATGTTCAAACTTCCGCAGGGATGCCATGTGCTTCCAAGGCCATGTTGTTTTTCAGCTGAAATGTAATTTTCTGAAAGTTGTTCTGAGGTGATGATGAGAATAGACTGGGATAATATGTTATAGGAAGGGACTGAGGACATTTGTGTTGAGGATGAAAACACTATTGAAGTTCTCTAAAGTACTATTTCTCAGGAGGTGCAGTCATATACTCTTGGCTGTCAACAGGATGACCCTTGCGGGTTGCGTCAGAAGTGTACTTGACAGTGCTGAAGAATCCACGCATGTTGCCTTTTCAGCAAGTTGCTCCTTCCATACAGTCATCTCTTGTTTATTTTTCCTTTGTACCTTTCTTCAGGTCATTGTGGGGTTACTTAGTTTCCCTTGCTGTGTGATGAAGTTGCAAATTTGAAAATGATTACGTTGTGTGGATGGTAATTCTCATCGCTGTGTATTTCATCACATCCATTTTGGTATTTTCTGACAATGAAATGAAGATCTATCTTGAATGGACCTGAGGCCAGTCGGGCACTCGGTTACTCTGCAGCTCACCTTTGATTGGAAGTTGTCATGTGTCTCTGCACACCGACTCCTGGGTCTTTTTTTTTGCCTTCCCTGCTCCAAGCACCATCTACTCGCTTCCCTTTTGACAATATGCTCTCTATGCCTTTCTTGTCTTTCTTGTATCAGTCCTCCTCCACCCCACCCCCACCACCACCTTCCACAGTACATGTTCTCTTCTTGCTCTAAGAAAAACATCAGTGGGGAGGGATTGAATGAACTCTGTTGCCTCAGTGGGTTAAAAACCAAATTAAGTTTTAAATTGGCCATCTATATACTGGTTCCTCAGTAAGTTTTGGAAAACCTGATGCTATTATCTGTGGACTCCATTTCTAAATCGTTCTTTCATTGGGAGCTCTCTGAAACTGAACCTGACTCTTTCCAGCCTTGATCATATATTTGACTCAGATGACTTTCACAATTTATACCTGTGCCTTCTCTATGACTACCTACTTCCAGTTCCATTAACTCACACACTTTTGACATTACCTTAGTTCATTTACTGCTGTAACGATCATCCATATTATGAATTTAATAAACACAAATTGCTTATATTTCCTGAGAAGTTGACCATTTCAATAGGTACCTGGTTAGCATACTTCATTCTTTTCTGAAAACTAGAAGTTGGCAAAACTCTGTCAGTGTCTGACTTGTGTCACATTTGTTTCAGACATTTAAGTTCTACGTTTGCTTCCATTAAGCATTATCTTAAGTTTAGAATGCACATCTCTAAAAATCAGTCCTGCTATAGTCTGATCCATGGCTGTGTCTAATACCTTTAGCTCTGACCCAACTAATTTATCTGTATTCCTTTAATTATAGTCATGAGAGAATCCCTAAATTTAATTATTTTTTTTCCTAGCTAAGAAGGCTTAAAGTTTTGGAATTACTTCTTGTGCTTTTTAAAAAAAATGATTGTGAAAGCCCATTTATTTGACTTGTTCAGCTATAAAGATTTCTTATGTGGCATGGCATCATCCTTTTGTTAATGCTTCAATGAGATGCCTGATCTGTTTTTGCCACATTAATGTGGTTGAGTTGTAGTATTTCTAAGGTAAGTTTCAATTTTTGTTAATCTTCACATATTCATTACCTTGCATGTTGGTGCTGAACAAAGTTTACAGCCAAAGTGTTGGTGAACGAGCTTGGTAATCATTTCAATTTTTGTTTTTCAGGTTTTCTGCCTCCACCTGGAGCTCCACCACCTTCACTTGTACCACTAGACAGGTAAATAAAGTTTCTCTAAAGCATCGACCCTGGGCTCTATTCTTTCCACATTAGCCCTTTTCAAACATGTGACCTTTTTGAATTTGTACTGTTAATATAACTATCATATTAGGTTTCTATAAGAAAATATGTTTTAAACCTGCTCTTCTACCGTTAATTGTGAGTCATTCTGTTGTTAACCACTGAAATATCTGATAATAATTGAAAAATCTTTACATGTTTGACATCAAATTAATAAGCATGTCTCCCTGTGAGGAGGAGGAGGATGGTTTATTAATAGACATGTAGAGTGAGCAGGAATGTGGCAGATCCTTTGGAGGAGGCTGGTGTAAGCATGAGATTACAAATGGAATGCATCACTATCCACGTGACTATCAATCCAAAGACATCCATTTTATTGCTTTGATGAAGGGCTCAAGCCAAAAGTTGTGTATCTCTGCCTTTGCTACATAAAGGACTTGTTTGACCTGTGAGTTTCTCCACCATTTTGTTTTTACTTCAACCATGGTGTCCACAGAATTTTGTGTTTTACTTCCATTTTATTGCTATTCATTTCCAGAATTGTTTGTGATACTCAAGATCTGGCCTGTCTGGGCATTAAGTGAAGCAAAACAGCCTCTTCATTCTCTTCAGCCTCCTTGATCATTTTTGTACCATTTTAGTTTTTGCTCTGTGGTCCTGTAAATCTTTACATCATTCTTGTCCCAGAGTGAGAACTTTTGTATTTACCTGTTAAATATCTTGATCCTATGATCAAATGTTCTCATTTTTGCTTCTATCGCCTTACTTGCCATATTTCATATTTCATATCCATTTGAAGATTGGGTAGAATGATTTCCCTCCTAATATTGTGCATTATTCCCCTGATGGGCAATACCACTGACTAAAATATCTACAGCACTTAGAGTAGAAAATTGCAGACTCTCAATCCTTCACCTCATGTGCACAGATATAAACTTTTATTTAATTATACAAGTCTTATGGATGTTGACAGCAAGGTTAATATTTATTGTTCATTCTTATTTGTCTGTGAACAGTGAGGCTTTGATCAATTACCATTGTTGCTGTGAGTCTACGAAGAATAAAAGTGGCCAAATTCCTTTCATAAATACTATAATAAAGCAGATAGTTCCTTACAACCGTCGAGTTGTTTTAGTCTGATATTACTGGTATTTTTTTTGTTCCAAATTTTTATTTAACTGGTTAAATTTCACTGCTACTTATGTGGGAGTTGAGTTTTTTTATTCCAGATGATTAACCTTTGAATTGCTGGTCAAACTTAACCACTATTATTTACTGTTTTGTATGAAGCACAGATGTCTGGTAGTGAATGTAAAATCTGAGGTAGTGTCCGACACTAGGTGAATTGGAGTTTCCATCTCTGACCACTGAGTTTCCATAAAGCAGTGGTTTCAGTGGAAGAACAGTGGTGATTATTTTTCATCTCTCTCTCTCAGCGCCACTTCAATTCTCACATTCCTATTATATCTAGTTAGTTATTTTCCCTCTCCTATTAAAAATCCTGACTTATCACACTGGGTTTACACTTGAGTGTTGCATCATGTGGTTAGCAAATAGCTGTCCACGTAGAGTTCATTCTTAAAAACAGCCCAGGATATAGGACCTAGAATACAGTAAAACCTCGTTAGAACGCGGTAGTTGGGGTCCAAGATTTCAAACCGCATTACAGCCGAGTCGCGTAACAATGCATATATGTCAGAATGTCCGTGGATAATCAAACCTAAATATTACCAGTTTTTGAAGGATCTATAACTAACAATTTCAATGAAAGAAAGCAAGTGCATTCTTTTAATATTGGTATTCTGAATTTTAATCAACTTATTTTACAGAAAAATTGAAAAGTTTGCGGTCCACTGACACCCGCGCTATAAGCGATTTGCGGATTAACGAATCGTGTTCTAATGTGGTTTCAGTGTATTACAGCTTAGGAACAGATCCTTCAGCCCATCTGTGCCAAACACAAAGCCAAATTCAACTAAATATTTTCTGCTTACATATATTCCCTATGTATCTTCTAACAGTCTCTTAAACATTACTATCGTATCTGCTTTCACCACCACACCAGGTACCTTTTTTTTAAAAACTGCCTCACTCCTTTTATGCTTCCCCCTCTCAGCTTAAATCTATCTCCTAGTACCCTGGGAAAATGTCTAATTTAAATTTAGTCATTCAGCACAGTAACATGCCAACAGTAATCAATTGAATATGAAAGTTGTGGATGGATGAGATTACATAAAGTGCTGCTACATGTGGAAGAAATGTTGTGCCCAACTGACACAATTATTGGAGATCATACAGTTTTCCATTTATCACAATGCTTTTTGTCAAGGTTATCTTAAAAAGTTTTAACAGTTGCCAAATTTCTATGGAAAGTGAAATGAAAACTTTTCTCATGAATGTTGGCATGCTTGCTGCAGTCGTGTGCCACCACATAACACATATGTTGGCTACAGCTGCAGTAAAAAGTCTAGTAAATGTGAATCCGATTTAACAGTATATTTTTAGAACAATGGATTAATAGCCCACCTGTTTATAACCTGAATTCCTTAGATGAGTTTACCTACATTAATATGCTACTGGAAGGATGTATGGATGCGTTCAATCAACAGACGGCCTATTGCCAACCTGTTAGGCAGAGAGCAAAGCAACCTGCCAATTCTTCAATACATGGGTTTCCAATTCAACCTGCATCTTGAGTTTTAAATTAAAGCCAGTCATTTAAAGCAGTTCAGGAAAATAGTTTTCCAGTTTTGGGGAACCTTTGCACGTAAAAGACTTGTACATCAAACAATTTTAAAAATAATTTTCGTTACTTCCAAAATATGGAATCACTTTAATTTGAGCCCACTTTTTAATCATTTGTAAGTGTTCAAGGAGTTTTCCCTTTAGTTTTTCTCATACCTTTGATATCTGGAATGGGAAAGTATTGGAAAACATAAGGAGGCCGTAAAGCTTAGTAACATTCAACATTATTGTGGGTGATCTTCGGCTTCCCACACTTAGCAAAATTATTCTGCTACCTTGAATGTGCTCTGAGTATTCACTCATTCCAAAGATTTATAGTCTATTGAAGAACGTTCTCCACATTCCAGTTCTAAAGGCCGTCCCTTTTTTCTGAGACTGTGATCTGTAGTTCCAGGCTCTTCATCCAGGACATTTGTTCTGTCTAATGGATTAGCATTGATGATTTAAACTCCAGTTGACAAATTAATATGGTTATTATGTAGCAGCAGCTACTAACTCTGAAAAACACCACAGGACATTGAGGGGTTTCAGATGAACTGATTTATTCAAACTTTGTGTGTGCCCTTTAAGGGCACTCTATTGGTGACGTCATCACGTTTGCCCGAGGCGCATGCTTTGGCCTAAGCCATGAGGCACTGAGATCTCCCGATGGTGCCATCTTTCTGCAGCTGCCCCGCTGGCGCAGCAATATAAGTGGGGCCGGTTCGCCATGAGAGATGTGCGCCACCACAATAGGCTAGAATTTTGCTGCCTCTGTCATAACTTAGTCATTGAATCATATGAAGCAAGATTGCTATGGTAGTCAGTTTTGTAAAGTTACAGTAATTTTTATGAAGCAAAATTTAAGTGGGTCTCATTTTTGTGTGAGATGTTTGAATTAAAATTATTTATTTGTTGCAGAAATGAACAGTTTCAATCCATCTATGCTTTTTATGTTCTGCAAGAAACCTTTGGCCTTTCATCTCATCAATTTAACTTGCTGTTAGGCCAAACATTTTTATTGTTTTGCTTTAACTTTTTCTTTATGATTGTGACTACTGTAGTCGCACTAGGCGTGGAGTGAGTTAAAGAACCACACAGAGTTGAAATTGAGTTGAACCAACTGACTTTAATAGTTTAAATCCCTCAGAACTCGCTGATGCTAGCAACTCCCGGGACCTTTATGACATCAGCTGCCAGGCTGTGGGCTTGCCCTGCACCTGGAGCTCTAACAGTTAGCCAGTTCGCCTGTTGCATGGGTGAGCTGCCACATGACACCCCTGCCATAGAACCAGCATTAGGAGGTGTGGACTCCATGGTAAACACCTCTTTAGTCCTTTTTGGGTGGCCGACCTTGTCAACGTGGGGGTTAGACAGTCACAGGGTGTGCCAGGTCCAGGTGCGCCAGCTTGAGGTGGTCAATGGTGAAGGACTCCTCCTGGCCGCTCATGTCAAGGACACACATGGTTCAGTTCTGACGCACCACCTTGTATGGGCTCTTGTATGACCGCTGGAGTGAAGTCTGGTGCATGCCACTGCGGACGAAGATGTACCTGAGTCCTAAGTAGCTGTGTCAGTGCCGACCATAGGCTGGACATGAATTTGACCCCACTTTCCCCCCCACACCTTATCTTAGGTGATGTTGGCAGGCTGCGCGACACAAACTTGCAATGACGGCTCTGGTGTAGGATTCCGTGGTCGTGTCAGTGAGCAGTATGGCTTCTGGCCACCTGGTGAACCTGTTGAACAGGTACCTTTCCCCTCGGGAGACTGTCAGTGGATCGACGATGTCCACATGGATATGCTGAAACCTGTGAGTCAGCTAGAAGGGTTGAAGGGGGCCCTTCATGTGCCTTTGGACTTTGGAGATCTGGTAGTGTATGCATATCCTGGCCCAGTGTGTAGGCTGTGCCAATCAAATCTATCGGATGGTTGCCTGAATGGATTGGTGGGCCAAACCATGAAGTGCATCGAAAACATGATACCTCCAAGTGGCTGGAATGATGGGTTGGGGTTGGCCGGTGAACATGTCACAGAGGAGCTTGCTGGCTGTTGGGCCGATGAGGATGAGTTGCAGGCCCAAGAATGCGATGCGGTAGGCCGGCATTTCTTTGTCCAGCTCCTATACCTTGATGAGCACCGCATAGTCAAACCCTTGGACAGGGAATGCACTGAGTGGAGGCGCAAGACAGTGCATCAGCTATGACATTGTTTTTCCGGGAGATGTGTTTAATGGTGGTGGTATACTCTGAGATGTATGACAGGTGGCATTGCTGATGTGCCCACCATGGATCCAACACTTTTGCAAATGCGAAGGTTTGTGGTCTGCGAAGACTGTGAACTCCTGCCACTCCAAGAAATACTAAAAGTGAAGGGTGGCAAGGTAGAGAGCCAGTTGAAGTTGAAGGCACTGTATTTCAGCTCCGAAGGTTGCAAGTGTCCGGTGAAGAATGCAGTTGGTTTCCACTGACCCTCGATTAGTTGTTCTAGAACACCGTCAACAGCTGAGTTGAAAGCATCAAACATGAGGGCTGTGGGCACATCCGCTCGCAGGTGTACCAAGAGGGTGGTGTTTGTAAGGGCACCTTTGGCCTGCTCAAAAGTTATTGCTGACTCTATGTCCCAGGTGATTTCCTTGGCCTTGCTGGACATCAGGTCAAGCAGGGGTCCTGTGATTCAGGCCACTGACAGTAGGAATCAGTGGTAAAAGTTGATCATGCCCACGAACTCCTGTAGGCCCTTGACTATACTGGGCCTGAAAAACTGGCATATGGCCTCCATTTCTGCTGCCGAGGGAACCACTCCATGCTGGTCGATGCGGTGCCCAAGGAAATCAGTGGCCGACAGCCCGAACTGGCACTTCATGGGGTTGATGGCTTGGCCATATTCATTTAGATGGCGACAGAGTTGGCATAGGTGCATCAAATGCTCTTGGTGTGAGCGGCTGGCAATTAAGATATCATCTAAATAGATGAAGGTGAAATCCAAGCCGTGCCTTGCTGAATCCATGAGCCGCTGGAATGTGTGTGCCATGTACTTGAGTCCAAAAGGCATCCATGGCAACTCTAATAGGCCAAACGGGGTGATGAGGACATCGCTGGGTGGATGGGAATCTGGTGATAGCAGTAGACCAGGTTGACTTTAGAGAAGATGCGTGTCCCATACAAATTGGCCGGAAAGTTCTAAATATGGGGCATTGGGTAGCAGTGGGCCATGGTGGCCTTCTGTAGTCACTGCATGGCCTCCATCCTCCAGCTGAATTGGGCACCGTGTCCAGCAGAGAGACCCACGGGCAGTCTGAGCACTGGGCGATACATTTTCCGGAAAAGAAAATGGTGGACAGCAAGGGTGGGCTGCTGAACCCCACTTTTGGTGGTTAAAAACATCAATGGTCTGAACTAGGGTCGCTCCCTGCTGCGGGCGTCACCAGCTTTGTTGGTGGCATGGAGGAAGCCCAGGCCTTAGAGTGTGATGTAGCAACTTGGTTGATGGAGGCCCCAGCATGCTGGTTGGTATGGCAGAGCATTTTTGCGCAGACTGCTACTTTGTATGGGTCACTGAATTTGTCATAGGTGATGAGGAGGAGACTATCTTCTGGCATCTGCTCAGGAAAGACTTATTCGAACAGTAAACATGGCTTATGGCCATCTGCTAGTGCCAGCATCTCGTTCATTAAGGCTGATGGCATGTGGTTGCTTTGGCCATCTATGTGGAGCAACTGCACTGTGCGCTCATGGCAGGAGAGGCCAAAAGTACGGATCAGGAGCACCTTGATTGTTTTTTACGTGTCCACAACTGGTGCTTGGTGTAGGAGGTTGATGATGTGGCGTGGTATTTCTTGGGCAAGTGAACCGACCACATAATAGTATTTTGTGGCATCCCAGATGATTTGCCGAACCTGGAATTGGGCTTCAGCCTGTTCAAACCACACCTGCACCTGGGAGTTCCAAAAGTCAGAAGTTCCAGTGAAGCTACATTCTGTGTGCTTGGGTCAGTCATCGTTGGGTCCAAATGCCTAATGTAGTTGCCCTAGGCACGCATTAAGTGTTAGAGCCACACAGAGGCGAAAGTGAGCTAAACCAACGGACTTTAATAGAACTCTCGTATGCTTTTTAAATCCCTCGGAATCCATTGATGCTAGCAACTCCCGGGACCTTTATGACATCAGCTGCCAGGCTGTGGGCTTGCCCTGCACCTGAAGCTCTCACAGTCAGATCTTCAGCGGACTTGCCCATGACTCTGTGAGCTTGTTCTCCTGTTGCATGGACAAGCCACCACACAATACATGTTCTAAACATCCAGTTTAAGTTTGTTTAGAATTCCCTATGCCTATGTTCTTAACTCAGATGTTGCTAAGAATGGAGATCTTTAACAAGGAGAGATTATTCTCACTGGAGCGCAGGTGGCTGAGGGACAACTTACAACATTCTTAAGGTAGTAATTTTTTTAAATGTTAGTACAGTATAAAACTAGAGGACATGGGTTCATATATTTAAAGGACACCTGAGGAACCTGCTTTTTGCACGGCGATTTATGGAACAAGCTGCCAAAGGAAGTAGTGGAACAATATGACTAACAGAATGTAAAAAAGCATTTGGACTGATGTATCAATAGAAAAGGACTAGAGAGCTACAAGCCACATTCAAGAAAATGGGAGTGAGGCTGAAGGCCCTGTTTCCATGCCATGCAACTTTATGGCTCCAGTTTAAATAACAAGGTTATTTATGCCAAATTTCTCCTCTTTCCATAAGGCCCAGCAAGTTTTTTCACGTATTTATCCACATTGCTCTGGAAAATTGCTAATTAATTTTTTCACTGTACTTCTTAAGCATATTCCTGATCATTATATTATAAATAATTGTTTTTATCTTCCTTTGTTGCTTTACCTAATTTTCTTTTGATTATTGATGCATTATTTCTACCAATGGAACTGATATTTTTCATTTTTGTTCCTTTCCTTTAAATTACATTTTTCTCAAAGACTTGGCAAAATTGGCCATCTTGTTTCTGTGTGCTATTTAATTTATTGGGCTTCAATTTTGCTGCTAATCCTTTACTTTTTTTTTGAGCTAAAAATTAAGACCTATTCATTTGCCCAAGCTGTGGAAGTGGCGCTGGCTGATGAAGCAGTAGTCCTCAATGCCAAGGACATGGCAAGGAACGATGACAAACCAGTTAACCAGTTGTCCAAGGGATTAAAAGATAGGCAGCCTGATTCTTCAAGATGGGTGAAGAAGAGTTGTGATCGCTGTGGTATGTCGAATCATACACTGGATCAGTGTCGATACAAGAATGCAACATTTTATCGATGCAGGAGACCGGGCATCTTCAATCAGAGTATTGTGCTGAACAAGATCAGTCTGGGCAAGACCTCTTCAATCAGTATGTCAAGGCAAGGTGGCACCAGGATGACAAAAAGGAAATGGATCCATCAATCCAGATGATGAGAGCAGTTTTATGGAGAGTTTGTTTAACATTGATCAGAAGTCGTCAGCTGTGGCATTCAGGGTGGTGTTGCAAGTGAATGGACGGGACCTGAAGATGGAACCTGATATGGGGGCAGCCGTGTCTGTCATCAATTTCTGAGATAAAGAGAAATTCAAGCATTGTTCTCTTGAACGAAGGAGAAGTTTACTCCACACCTATACGGGTAATCAATTGGAAGTAGCAGGACAAATTTCAGCCAATGTATGGTTCCAGGCAGAGAAGAAGATACTTCCTCTGGTGGTAGTCCAGGCTGACAGAAATGAACCTCGTTTGTTAGGACACTAGTATACAGATATACTGATATAGTATACGTTAGTATACTGATGTATTCAGGCAAGTGTTTGGTACAGTGAAGGAATTCAAGACAACACTCCATGTTAAGGAGAACGTTGTTCCTGTTTTCCATAAGGCCCGCAATGTACCGTATGTTCTATTTCCTACTGTTGAAAAGGAATTGGACCACATGCAATGTGAAGGGGTGATTGTTCCAGTTGAATTCAGTGAATGGGCAATTCCACTTGTGCGCATTCCTAAAGTGGACGGACGAGTTAGGTTTTGTGGTGATTACAAGGTAACCGTCAACAAGATCATTCATTGTGATTGGTAGCCGATTCCCACTCCAACAGAAGTGTTCATCAAGTTGGTAGGAGGAAATAAGTTCTCGAAGAATGATCTCAAGTGTGCCTATCAGCAGATTCTACTGGATGAGAAATCACAATGGTTAGTGACTATCAACACACATCAGGGGTTGTTTTCATACACCAGGCTTCTGTTTGGGATCTCATCCAGTCCTACAACATGGCAAAGTTTCATCCAGCAAGTATTGGCTGGATTGGGGTGTGTCTGCATAATCATGGATGATGTGCTTGTCACTGGAACACATGCAGAACCTAGACAAGCTGTTTGCATAATTCTCCAAATACCATCTTACTGTCAAGTATGAGAAGTGCTCGTTCATGCAAGATGAAATACTTGGGAAGGAAGTTACACACAAAGGGGATCAACCAAGGTTGAGGTCATGGCTAGGGATGGTGAACTTCCGAGCTCAGTTTCTCCCTCATTTGTCTACAATGCTACACCCACTGAACGCACTACAGGGTGATGCACCGTGTAAGTGGACAGATAAATGTGAGGTGTCGTTCAACGCTGTAAAGAAGGTAATCAGTTGATTGGATATGTAATTAAAATGCTTCAAAATGCAACAAAGCAAGTGAAACTGCATAATTGAATGTTAACTACAGGTATATCCTAGGTATGGATTGTACCCTGCCCATCAGTTCATTGACACGGGGGATGTCAGTGGAATGTTTAATTTTTTTCATCATGGTTTTTGTTCAAATACTTTCAAATACATCACAAGTCCGACACAGTGAATTAGAGATGTATGGGTATCATGGCTGATTTTTCTGTACTATAATGGTCATGCAAGTGATCCTTATCCACCTAAAATATGCTTTCTGATGTAACGTTCTTATTAATTACAATCAGAATTCAATTTATTGCCATATTTCAAAAACAAATACAATTCATAATAGGTTCATCAGAAATAAATGAGCTCTTCTGAATTGGATTTATTGATGAAAGGGCAATGACTAATTGATAATGCAATTGGGTCCAACTAAAATTTTAAGGGTTGCACCTTATTTGTTTAATAAGAAATTGATCTTTTACCTTTTTGTCCAATGTTTTTTGCATCTGTGCTTGTTATGATTTTTTGACAGTAGAAACATGACAAATTGTTTGTTCTTGTCGTTTCTAGTGGACCTCCAACGTACAACAGCCGAACAGCTCCTCCATTTGGTTATCCAACCAATGGTAAGTGCATACTATACTTCAACATTTTAAAATGTGGAAAGGAAAGATGGTTCTGGACATTTTGCACATTACTTTCAGAGATTTTCTAATGAAATTTAAAATGAATGCAACCCGAGCAACTTTTTTAATCCCCCTTTTAATATTTTAATGGTATATGCCATTAACGTTTATTAAGATATGATTTGGGATGAACTTCCTTGACTGTATCACTTTGCACATTGAAAGTGGTTCCATTGTGATATTAAATAGAGATTTCCAAGACTATGATCAATAAACTATCATTACAGTTCAAATTTCAACACCATCATATCCTCACTATTAGTCAGCAAACTTCTAAACCTGGGCCTTTGCCTCTCCCTCTGCAACTGGATCGAGATAGATCAGCTAGTTGAGTGGTGTCACCACAACTTTTTACTTCATGTTAGCAAAACTAAGGAATTGATTGTAGACTTCAAGAAGGAGATACCAGGAGAACACATACCAGTCCTCACTGAGGGGACAGCAGTGAAGAGGTAAGCACTCTTGAAAATTTATACAGGTGTACCGTGAAGAGCATTTTGATTTGTTGCATTACTAATTATGATGGAGCTGCAATGCACAGGACAAGATTGCAGAGAGTTGTAAACATGGACAGCTCCATCATGGACATTAATCTTAATTCTCTTGAGCATATCTACAAAAGGTGGTGTCTCAAGAAAACAGCCTCTATCATCAAGGGCCCTGACCATCCAGGTGATGCCCTTGTTTCACTGCTACCATCAGGAGGAAGATTCAGGTGCCTGAGACATACACCCAATGTTACAAAACCAGCTTCTTCCCCTTTGCCATCAGATTTTTGAATGGAAACTATCTCACTTGTTCTGTTTTGCATTTATTATTTATTTTTAATATTATTTATGGAATCGTAATTTGTAGCAATTTTACACCCATTATGCACAATGTTGCTGCCGCAGAAACGACAAATTTTGTGATACATTCATGACGATAAACCTAATTCTGAAATGGTGATTATAGTAATAAATCAAAGTGGTGTATGACAGTGTGTTTTCGATGCCTCCTGGCTTATTTTATGGGTGCTGCTGGTTTGGAAAGATGGGGCAAATTCCTGAAATCTTATTTTTTTTAAATGATAGATGCTGTAGTTAAACTGCAAGAATGATGAAAACAGTCAATGTTTAATGTTATGTGCTGACTGCCTTTCAAGCTTGCCATGTTGCTCTTCCACAGTATTGCTTCAATACACTTATCCTGACAGGTTTGGAGTTATTTTCACACTCCTGATTTTTTTTTAGCTGATGGCAATGCTTTAGGTAGTGTGATGGATTAAGTTTTTGGAAGAGAGAGATTGTGGGGGTTTTAGTGTAGGAAAAACACTTCACAAAACAGATCTCATTTAAAATGCAAGAGCTCTGCTCAAACCAGACACTCCAGGCCCAGTGTCTTTGTAAAGACAATAAAAACAGGTTTGCTAAAAGTTTTCAGAAGGAGGTGAAAAAAGAGCCCATCTCAGGGAACTGATAAGATCTTTCAGGAATTGATTTTTGAGGCCAGCAATCTGTTTGATGGCAGTTTGCTGTTTTAAGAGAGGTTCTGGTTTTTACAAGCGGGGAGAGAGAGGAAGAGAGAGAGAGAGAGTTTTTTCTGCAGTTCAACAAGCTGGTAGCTTGTTTAAACCTGAAGTTTCTCCAGGAAGACACTGGAGTATTGATGGAAGTAAATCAGTTTGTGTGTGTCCAACAAATAACGAATATCTCTGAAATCCAGCAAACTTTCCTGAGCGTTAACCATTTAACCGTTTCCATCACAGCCTGGTGAAAATTAATAAATGTTAAATTCTGTCCACAGTATAATAATTGTCTGATACCGGTGAACTTGGAGGAGTGGGAAGTGAGATTGGACTGTGACTCAAAAAGAACTTTTCTGAACTTGTACACCTTACATACATGTACGCTTCGAATTAGAAGGGGGTTAAGTTAGATTAAGTTAAGTTAATGGTAAAATTAAAGATCGATCCTTTTTTAATGTTTAAAGAAAATTAAAACTACAGTACTTTTGTTTAAGTAACCATTTGTCTTGGTGAATTTCTATTGCTGCTTGGGTTTGGAGTCCTGGGCCTGTCTTCTTTGGCTTGGCTTCGCGGACGAAGATTTATGGAGGGGGTAAAAAGTCCACGTCAGCTGCAGGCTCGTTTGTGGCTGACAAGTCTGATGTGGGACAGGCAGACACGATTGCAGCGGTTGCAGGGGAAAATTGGTTGGTTGGGGTTGGGTGTTGGTTTTTTCCTCCTTTGCCTTTTGTCAGTGAGGTGGGCTCTGCGGTCTTCTTCAAAGGAGGTTGCTGCCCGCCAAACTGTGAGGCGCCAAGATGCACGGTTTGAGGCGTTATCAGCCCACTGGCGGTGGTCAATGTGGCAGGCACCAAGAGATTTCTTTAGGCAGTCCTTGTACCTTTTCTTTGGTGCACCTCTGTCACGGTGGCCAGTGGAGAGCTCGCCATATAACACGATCTTGGGAAGGCGATGGTCCAACAGTTGTTTAAATAGTGAATAGCTACAACAGTATGTGGCAAGTCCAGTTTCTTGGCCATTGGTGGTCCTTAGGATGTTGATAGTAATTCTAGAGCATGCCAAATGAAGTGCTTTAGAATGAATTGGAAATTGTCATTACCTGGCACATATGAAAAATGCGCTGACTTCTAACAGATCTGCTTAGATGTGAACGTTATCTCATTCTTGGTACATGTATTCACAAATTTTCATTATGTGCAGATTTATATCCCCACCTTGTGATGGAAGAAAAGTTATTAACAAATCAGTTGATGATTAAACTTTGGGACATTGGCCCTATAAGAACTCATCCAGTGATAACCTGTAAAGGAAGTGATTGGCTTCTGAGAGCAGCAAACATCTTTCATTGAGCTGGATAATACTTGAGGTACAGGAGAGTCTTCAACTGACTTCCCATTAACTTTTGTGGGGAACCTTGATGCAATAATGCTGATGTCAAGGGCTGTCAATCTTGCCTCACTTCAGGGAACCATCTCCTTTTATTTGGTGTATGTTCAAACCACTATTGTGCTGAGGTCTGAAGCCAAGTCATGCTCGTGAACTTAAATAGATCATTGTTGACAAATTTGTCAGTGAATTAGAGTTGCTTTCTTCTCTGTGACAGTTTGAGTCACTTTGATTCTTCAGTGTTGATATTTATAGTAATAATTGATTAGATTATTTTTCTGACTTTTGTAAGTGGACAAAGCAAGACATTTTTAACCTCGTCCAGCAGAGTCAAATTGATGGGTAAAATACTAGTCACTAGAATTATGCTTGTTATTATACATGTTTGAATCTCGCATAGCAGCTGGGAATTTTAAATTCAAATAAATAAATGAAACTGAGGAGAAGGTTTTGAAACTCAGCATCCATAGGAAACAAAAAAAATATAATCAATGTTTTGGGCCTGAACCATTTGTCAAGGTATGAGCAAAAAGCAGGCACGCACCTGAATATAAAAAAAAGGTGGAGGAGGAGGGAAGAAGGGGCTAGCTAGTGGAGGAGCAGAGAATGATCACTTGTTTTTTTTTTAAAATTGGTTCACTGCATTCTCATGTGAAATAAATTTCTCATCCTTGCTCAATCTGCTTTCTATGCAAGTCCAGACCCACTGCTACAGTTAACTTGTATCTGCCTTCTGAAATACTTATAATAAAGGGCATTTGGGGTTGGACATGTTACTGACCTTGACATTCTGTAGTTGAAATGGAACAGTTTTTCTAGAGGTTTGGCTCATTCAGGAGCAGAAGTCTTCAGCATTGCAGTCAGGAAATTGTCTAAAACCTGTGAAATAGTCTGTGTTCTCAGACTATTTGATATAACTTGGAATTAATTTTAATTGGTTGAATAGTCTGTTAGGGTTCTTAGAACAGGGATAGATCCCACTGTTCCACCTAGCTGGCAGAAGATAACTGCAAATGGCTGGGCAACTATTACTATGCATCATTCACCTAACACTGATGTAGGATTATGCTCAGTGGCTCAGTAGTCCATTGCTGTTGATTAGATCAAAGCGCTGGATGAAGTGGTTTGATTTGATGTGTTACAGTTTTAACAGGTGGCACCTCATATCTTTTGGTATGCATGGTACTTTTCAGGGATGTTTGCAGAGCGAAGGAGGATTGGGAGGGATTTGAATAGATAAGTGGTTTAATGAAGTCACTGTATTTTGCCTGATCTATGAATTACAAAATGGATGTAGTGAGATGGCATAGTCAAAGGTGGGGGGTGGGGTGACTGAAACTGGATGATGGACATCAAGTACATTGTCCTGTATCTTCCTTGAGGACCAACAGCTTGATGAATTGAGAGGAGATTGAAATAAAAGAATATGAGGTTAGTTGGGCCCAATGATTGAAGAATAAAAGCAGTGAAAATGTCACTCTTAGAACTATTAAAGCACTGGAGAATGATGATTATAAATATGAAGCACAAAGAATATTCTGCTGAATAAAATACTACTAGATTAAGCAGATAGATAAATGTGTGGTTTGTTGATGAGAGCCACATTGTCACACAAGCCAAACAAATTATGGAAAATCTCTTCATATTTAGAGTTCTTGTTAATCAACTGAAAATAGTCCGATAGTCCTCAGGTGGATTATTTGTCAATGTTCTATTCAATGGCTTGTGTTAATGTGAAAGACTTCTATACTACTACTTCTAGCTGTATACAGTGAGCTGCCACTTTTGATGGGTCTGTCTTCATAATGCAGGCTGCACCCAGGGATAGTAATGAATTCTGAAAGATTGTTTAGAGAAGGAGCAGCATATCAAGTAATAGTTTGTTTTAGTCTGCGGGACAGCTCTCTGAGCTCTAGTATAAGTGTGTCTTTAGATGGCTAATGGTGACTGGATGTGGGTTTGTGCTAGATAATCTATACTTTTTTTATTTTTGTGAGTACAGGTACTTTGATTCAAATTCAGAGTCTTTCTAAGCTTTTACAAGAGCAGTTAAGAGTGTTCAGTGGCAAAATGCCTCAAGTCCTGTTTCGACAAAAGCTGGGTATGGGCAACATGTTTGATTCTCTAAAGGAAATTCAAAAACCATTTTTTATGACCATCCCAAGTCAAATTTATTGTCTGATTGCACATGTACAATCCAACTTGTACTCCAGTCCTCAGTGCAAAACATGCAGGGACACAACCAGATGAAACACACATATGCAGGATGAGTATTCGTATGCTGTATGCAAATAAATAAATATTGTTTCATGGATGAGATTCTTGAATGGTTAGTTTGAGCAGTTGTTTTGGTCTCTCAGCATTCTCACTGCTCATGGAAAGAAGCTTTTTTTTCTTCAGTCTTGATTTGTTGGCTCTGATAGTCCTGTATCTCTTTCCTGCCGTGAGTAGTTGAAACATGTGTTGAGAAAGGTCCTCAATGATTTTGTGTGCCCTCTTCAGACAACGATCCTGGTAGATCACATGATTTGGTGGTGGGGTGGGGGGGTGGTGTGGCTGAGACAAGAAATTGTTAAGTAAAAGAGGTTATACAAAAGCTTAAAAGCAGTAATGTGGAGAATAAGCTTGTGAATCAATCAGGCTCAGTAATTTTTGAATTTGTAACAAATTTATTGTATTAAAACTTTTGTAAAAAATTATCTTGAAAAATAAATGTTAATTTTTTTTAAATGCTTTAAAAATGGGAAAATGTTTCACATTAAATATCTAAGCATCTAATCACTGAGTGGTGTGTATTTTTAGGTTAGCTGATAAGAATTATTTCAGATTTCTTTCCATGTAAATTTTTTTTGTGTTTTTTTTGCACTTTCTTTCAGATTACGGTAATCTGTCATATCCTAACATCCCAGTTTCTTCTTCTTGGAGCTCATTAATTGATAACAACAACAAACAACCAGCACAGCAGCAGCATTGGGATTATTATCCACGGAGGGAAAGGGAAAGGGAGCGTGATCGTGAACGAGAACGCACCAGAGAGAGAGAGAGAGATCGAGACAGGGAGCGGGACCATGAACGAGAACGTGACCGCGACCGCAGTCCCAGTTCCAGTGTCTATAATGGGTGAGTTAATTAAGATAATTTGTGCTACTTATTACATTTGACTTTGGGTGGGCAACTATTACTATGCATTTATTCACCTAAAACAAGCTATTAGTTGCTTTCTAACTTCTGTTTTCGATAATTTACTAAATGAATTCTGTGTTCCTTTGTGCCACTTTATTTAAATTTGTGTATCCTGGTGACAAGGAATCCATGGCATCGTCTTTCTCAGTTATCACAATGAAATGCTCAGTTTCAGGTCTGATCAGATGGCTTGGTGGTTGGGCAATTTATTAACAAAGGATGGGTGACAACTGCATGTCTTTGCTATTAAATTAGAATGTTTAAAGGCATAGGGCAGTATTCATGAGGTTTTGATTTTGGTAATGTAATTCCAATTGTCTTGGAATCGGTACTGAAGTATAAAGTACACCCAGGTGGACTTGGGTTGCAATTGACACTGCTTGGTTGCACAGCATCAAAATGCAGAACTTGCTACCCCACTGCCTACATTTTTTATGGGATTTCTGGTGGCATTTTCTTTCTTTGCTTTCTAGAGGAATTTGTAAAATTGATAAAGAGCAGTGTAACTAATCCTAATGTAGCAATGGAATCACAAAGGAAAATTTATGAAAATTATGGATTTCACTTGATGTTTAGCAATAAATGCATACTTTTCTGCTTAATTACCAATAACTAATAAACCTAAGAACATAAGAAATAGAAGCAGGAGTAGCCCACTTAAGAAGATCATTGCTGTTCTTTTGTCTCAGTGGGACTTTCCTGTCTTTGCTCTATATGCCTTGATTTCTTTTGTGTTTGTCTAATGGTGGGAATGTGAGGGTGACCAATTCTTGTTGGAATGGTGGAGATGCATGTTGTTTCTTTGATATTTGCTTTGTCATATTATTGCACCAAATTAATGTCTTGTTTGCCCTGGAGCAAAGTAGGATACTGCATTTCTTTGAGTTGGACAGAACAATAACAAATGGCTTGTCTGCAAGGAGGCCTTGAGCACATCCGTGAATTTCTTCCTTTGTCTGCTTAGTAATCTCTTCCCATTAAGGTTTTTGATTTGGGAGTCTGGTATTTGTCATAAAAATTAAGTCGTCTGTCCATTGTAGTCAACTGCATGTAGCAAAGGCTTCAGTGTTGGAGGGCATTGATGCTATAGTGAATTTGGAATATTTTGCAGAGATGGTAGTGGTGATATTTTTCAGGTTCTTTCATGTGCCTCTATAGGTAGTCTAGGTGTAGAAAATCCATCAGCAAATGTTAGGCACAGCAAGTTCTCACAAGTACAAATATGATAACACCTGTATTAATTTAAGGTATAAATTTTTGTGTGACACCAGAAGTCTCTCGGTCTTTGAAATGGGATGCCATGGTTCTTTTATGTCCACCTAAGATAGAAAACTGGCCCACAGTGTTAAAACTTTTTAGAAGGATATAATCACTAACAAATGCAGTGTTTCCTCATTGTTGCATTGGAACATCTGTCCCAAAACTGAGTATCCAACTTCTAAAATAGAAAAGCCTGGAATTTCTATTTGTGCTTGGAATACAGGAGTAGACCATGTACTCCTTCAAACCTATTCTGAAACTACTAAATAATGGCTGATTGTGTTTTAACTTCATTTACTTCACTTTTGATGATGGAGCCCTTCCTAACAAAGTCTCTCAATTCTTTTGCTCTTTGCATGAAGTAATGTTATGTAATTCAACAAATTTCAAGATTCTTGCCTCTTGTTCTGAACTTAAACAATGATTTGAGTTAAAAATACAGCATATACTGACAATATATAATTCCAAATAATGTAATATTATTGATTCTACTGGTATTTAGCTGAGAATTGTTTCAAATTGTAAAACCTTTTAAAGATATGATCTTATATTGTCAGCCATTATTTATGATGAATAAGTACTACCATCCATTAACAAGGTAGTAGGATATTGGATAATAAAGTCTGTAAGACTTGCAGCACTTTAGCTGCTCAGTTTACTGTATCTTGTTTAAAATGGACGACTCTGCCTGTTTGTAAAACATCTAAGCAGAAAGAAGAGCTGAGGAAAATGTGCAGCCATGCAACTCAAATATTGCGACCATCTGCTTATAAAAACTTTAAAGTACTTTTAGAACTGTAATTATATTGGTATTTATGATAAAGCAACAGATCTATCAAATATTCAGATATTAAATGCAGTTTCATTATAAATTTGTTTACTGTTGCATCTCCTCAAATGATCCATTTAGCTCATTTTAATCCTGCACACTTTGCATTTCGTAGGTTTGTGCATATGAGATTCAATGAGCAAAGTGCTACCATTATATCATTTCCTGTATCAGGGACCTGGAGAATTGGCAGAGAATGTAATTTGATTTAGATGTAATAATTGCATAAATTTCCACATTATTTCATTTGAATAGTTGTATTTTTGTGTTGTGCCAAAGAAGATTGCAGCAGGGTAGAGGGTATTTTGTACTCTTTATGATGAAAATACAAAATTTGCTTGTCTGTGTTTGTGCACGTGCCTGTGTGCTACAAATTATGGTGTGAAAGAATAATGAACTGGAGGATATAGAACATCTGTTTGTCGGCATTTTCCAGGGACCAAGTGGAGGGCTGGTCACAGAGTGGGCCAAAATGAATCTTAATGACTACCAGCCCAAGAAAACTCTCTGTGCTGATGCCAAAATTGTTCTAAATAGGGGAGGAGGGTTCAATAAGACAAAGTTGAATTATTTACCATCTGTGCCAGAGCTGCTGCCGTATGTCTTGGGGAAGAAAAGTAAAAGGTTTTTAATTCATAAAAGCTGGGTTTAGGAGAATAGAAAAGGTAGAAAATAGTTCCATGTGTCAGGTAAAATAAAAATTAATATAGATACTTCAGGATATTATCTCCTTTGACCACAGAGCATGCAGTATGAAGAGCAAAACAGATGCATTTTATTTTAAGGATAAAGGATAAGAATCATAGTATAAATTTGAAACATTGCAGGTCTTTTGGCTAGTGTGACATTGCAGATAGCTGATCACTTTCAATGGGTTACTTTCTACAGTAAAGTGTTTTAGTTGGTTCACATAATAATACATAACAAATGTAATATACATGATTTATGTTTTTGCTATAAAAATGTGTATTTTGCAAGCTTTTTTTATCAGTGACATTTTTGGAGTCCAATCCCATTGTTTCTAAAGGTTACAATTTGAAGACAGTGCTGACGAGATTTTTTTTAAATCTGGTGGAGCTCGGTGTAGTATTTGTGGAGAGCAGCATCAGGAATTGAGAGTGGAGAGAGAAAATAACCAGTATAAAGTGGAGAGGAAGAGATGGGTTAGTGATAATGTGGACCATAGTGGGTGAAGGATGATGGGTAGATGGAGCCAAGTCATCAAGGGAAGTGATTGAGTTGGAGACAGGTTACTGGGTGATAGGTAGAAGCAGACGGAAAAAGGCATATGGGGATAGGATGGGTGAAAGTGAGAACAGCTGATAAGCAGGAACATAGGTTTATTAGTGCTGGAACATGATGAGTAAGGAAATTGAGGATGGGAACAGCAAGTTGCAGGTAACTATGTAAATGGAAAGTGGATTTTTATCCAGATAAGTGTGAGGTTTTGCACAGTGAGAGATCAAATCCAAGGGGAAAGCATATAGTTAATGGCAGAACCCTTAAAATCATTGATGTTCAGAGAGATCTTGAGGTCCAGTTCCATGGTACCTTGAAAGAGGATACTCAGGAAGATAAGTAGATTTAAAAAAAAAGTATATGGCATGCTTTGCCTTCATTGGTCAGGGGATTGAGTATAGAATAAGGAAGCAATGCAAAGCTTGGGTTTGATCACTCTTGGATAATTGTTGAAATTCTGATTGCCCCATTAGAGGAAGGATGTGGAGGCTTTGGAAAGGCTACTATCTAGATTTGATATTGAGCTTTTAGGAGAGTTTGGATCAACTGGGTTTTTTTTTTCTGTGGAGTGTGGGAATTTGAGGGAAAACTTACAGAAGTTTATGAAATTTGTGAGAGGCATAGATAGGGTAGACAGCCAAAACTTTTTCCTTGAGATAAAAAATTGTCGGTAAATATTAGCACAAAATAGGAAGATTCCCACGGTAGCAGTAATGTTAGATGCAGAGAAAGTGTTTGATCGATTGGAATGAGATTTTCTATTTGAGACACTTAATGCTTTTGGGATACCAAATACTTTTATAAACTGGATAAAGGCATTGTATGATCAGGCAAAAGTGATTACGAATAAACAAATCTCACAACCCTTTTTGCTTGAAAGGCCTTCTAGACAAGGTTGTCCATTATCACCCTTTTTGTTTGCGTTAGTGATTGAACCATTGGCAGGTAATTAGAACTAATAATTAAACTAAAGGATTTGAAATAGATAATAAAGAACATAAAATTAGTTTATTTGCTGATGATGTTATAGTATATTTCACAAGGCCAGAAATATCTTTAAATAAGTTGAATGAGAGATTAAAAGAGTATGAGCTATTATCAGGTTGTAAAGTGAATGTGGATTAAAGTAATGCCTATGGTGGATATGGATTACTCTCAATGTAAAAGATTGACAAGATTTAAATGGGAAAATTAAGCAATTAAATACTTAGGAATTAAAATTAGTAAAAATATAAGTAATTTGTAAATTATTTGCCATTGTTAAAAAGATTGGAGGAGGATTTGAAAAGATGGAAAGATTTACCAATAACTTTAATAAGATGCGTGAATTGTATTAAAATGAATATTTTTCCAAGAATACAATATTTGTTTCAAAATCATTGCCCATTTAAGTACCAGAATGTTTCTTTCGAAACTTGAATAAAATAATATATGAATTTCTTTGGAAAGGTAAGATGTCAAGAATTGGTTTAGAAAATTAAAGTGGAAATTTGATGAGGGTGGACTAAGACTACCAAATTTTAAAAATTATTTTAATGCAGCTGTTTTCAACGGGTTGAAAAACCAGCTTTGGATTCAAATAGAAATCAATAAAACTGGTGAAACTATTCCAGAGTTAATTTTGTATAAATGGAATAGTGAGTTGTTTAAAGGAACTAAAGATTTTTCCGTTTTGAAATATATATATTTTTTTAAACTTTATTTAAGATTTTATAACATGAATAACATATAGGATTACATTTAAAAAAAAAATTAAGAATAAAATAATAAAATTACAATACAGTATCAGTAATCTAAATAAACTATACCTTCCCCAATAATTGTTACACATTAATAACCCAACTCAAATTAGTCCAACCCCCCCCTTTCCCCCCAAAATAAAGAGTGAAGAATTAATAAAGTTATAATATGTGAGAAAAAAACCCACTTACAAAAAAAAACAAAAACATAACCGATTAAAATACTAACAAAAAGAAAAGTAATTAATACTAAGATATCAGGCTTAAAAAACATATTTAGATCAAACTTAAATGCATATATTTAACAAATGGAGTTAAGATGAAACATATGTTTAACTCAAACTTAATATAAAAAATTAGTAAAGTTAGTAACTATCTATCAAAAATTCTTAAACAATAATCAGTCTTTAAAAAAATTGTAGCATGAAAAAAAAATGAAAAAAAACTTTCTCTATAGAGATAAACCTTCACCAAATATCAACTAACTTCACATCTATCATCATATTAGTCACATAAACCACCATCTTAAAACAAAATTCAAACCTCATTAAGCATTGTACAATTCAATTTTAGTACTCTTCCACCATTTTTCCCTTTTACTCTTGAATAGTTATCCAATAAAAGCTCCAATACCACATTTAAATATCCCCAATCATTACGTTAAAATTCAGATATCCAAATAATAAAAACACATCTACAACGAAATCTATATCTTCAACAAATGGAGCATAAACCACAAACAAAATTTAAGCCTCATTAAGAATTGTACAATTCAATTTATAACTTTCACCATTATTCCCTTCGTTGAAATATATTGTAAACATATGGAATAGAATTCATATTCATATTAATGACCAAAAATGTTGTTATAACAAAATCAACTTCTTCCTTTTACTTTGAATGATTCTTTATTTGATTATTGGGATAGTAAAGGTTTCCAGAAAATAAAAGATTGTTTTTTAGGATCTTTTTTTTCTTAAATTTAATTAATTAAAAGATAAATACAATATACATAATACAATTTTTGCATATTTGAATTTGTAATTGAAAAAAGTCTGGAAGCATATTTGAGACTCTAAACAAAGTCATTTAGAAGATATAATAACAGATACATTTGTTAAGAAATCTATTACTAATTAAAATGACAAGAGACTCTTAAAAAAAAGATTTATATAAATCAAAAATCTGATGGGAGAAAGATTTATATATACAAATTCAGGAGGAGATTTGGTCAAAATTATGTTCTGAAAGTTATGAATACAGTAAATGTTAGATATCAAATGATTCAATATAATTTTCTTCATCAATTGTATGATACTCCACATAAGTTAAATGGACTTGATCCTAAATATTCAAATAAGTGTTTTCAATGTGCAAAAGAAATAGGGACTTTTTTGAATTCAGTGTGGTCTTGTGAAAAAAATGGAAAGGTTTTGGAATGAACTGAGTTTATTATTAGGGTGAATTATGAAGATAAAGATACCAAAGGATCCAAGAATATTTTTACTTGGAGATATTTATGAAAAGAATATAAAATTGAAATTGGACAAATACCAAGAAAAAATTTTAAGTATTGTAATGGCAACTGCAAAGAAATGTATAGCGATATCATGGAAGATGATAGAGAAGTGTTATTAAGTAGATGGTATAATGAGATGCAAAATTGTATACCTTTGAAAAAGGATACGTATCATTTAAGGAATCGAGTTGAACATTTTTGTAGTATTTGGAAACCATATATGGATTTTATGGATAATTTTAGTCCACCTCTTCTCTCTTATCCACTCCTCTTAATTAGTAATTTTTAATAACAATTAATGATTGTCTATGCTATTATTGTATATTAAATGGTAGGTGTTTCTTTTTCCATTTCTTCCTTTTGGGCGGGAGAAGGTAGGTGAGATACAAACCAGAGAACATGGGTTAAGAGTGGAAAGGGGAAAAGTTTAGGAGGAGCATGAGGGGGGACTTTTTCACACAGTGGTGGGGGTGTGGAACGAGCTGCCAGCTGAATGGTGAATGCAGGCTCAATTTTAACATTTAAGAAGTTGGACAGGCACATGGATAGGAGAGGTATGGAGGGCTATGGACAGGGTGCAGGTCAGTGGGACTGGGTAAAAAATGGTTCGGCACAGTCTAGAAGGCCGAAGTGGCCTGCTTCTGTACTGTAACATTCTATGGTTCTATGGGTGGGACCAACGTTGAATAGTTGGGATCTGGGGAGCATTGCAGAGCAGAGAAATTGAAGTGCAGATACATAGTACCTTAAAAGTGGCAACTCTGGTAGATTGATCAAAAAGCCTTTAAGCTCATTGGTTTTCTTCATTAGGGTATTAAGCACGGAATTTGGGAGGTAATGTTGCAGTTGTGTAAGTCATTGATGAGGCCCCATTTGGAGTATTGTGTTCAATTTTGGGCCCTGTGCTGCAGGATATAGGTTTTCATGCAAGAGAGGGTGCAGGGAAAATTTGAGGATGTTGCCAGGAGTTAGGGCCCTGAGCGATCAGAAGAGATTGAGCAAGCATGTTTTTTTTTACTTGGGATACCAGAAGTATATAAAGTGATGAGGGGAATAGATTGGGTAAATGCAGAATGTTATTTTCCATTAGAGTAATCAGTAATGAGAGAATGTGTATTTAAGGTGAGGAGAGTAGAGATTTGACAGGAAATGGAGTGGGGTGTTTATTTTTAAACACAGGGTGGTGAGTGTCTGGAACAGGCTGCTGGTGGAGATGGTTGAGGAAGGTACTATTGTAATGCTTAAGATAAAATAGGATAGATACTTGGTTGGGATAGGTTTGAAGAACCAAACACAGGCTGCAAAACCAGCATACCATTCCTCTCCTATCAGCAAAACTCCTCTTGTGCAATAATTAATGACTAATATTGGAATAAGCATTTTTCAAAGGAAAGGCATAAAAGATTTTGATAATTGAGGAAATGCCTTTTTTTTGGAGCGAATACTGGAATGATGTTGACTGCTTCTCTTGGCTTTCTTAGAGTTTTGGCAGCTTTATAGATTTGTGAATGTTCAAAGCCACATGTTATTTTAAAGCAGGCTGAATCTTCCAACTCTGTTTCCTCCAGAAGGCAAATGCTGCAGATTGTTGGATGTCTGAGTTGTTTTCCTTTCTGTGAATCAAAGTCACATTACTGTATTATTTCTGGAATTGAAGAATTTTTTAGCCAGAGAGGGCCTTCTGTACTCTAGAAATGTCTTCCACTATCATTGTCTGAAATATAGGTTCAAAAATGCATTTGTCATCCCTGGATTGTATCTTCCTGTTGCAATTTGCAACCAAGATTGCAATGCCACAAGCAAATGTTGAGAAGGCTGTTATTGCCAGGCAGGTTGCAAACATATCATTTCAGTTATTTTGTTTTGCTTGCATCAGTAACATTTAAAAAAAAGACTTGAATTATCAAATTGCTTTTGACTTGCTCAAGAAAACATTTAAAGATGTTTTTGGTATAACTTTTTTGTAAGTAACTAATACAAGGTGAAGTTTTCCTGGCTGCTTTGGACTTTAACAAAATTTGTAATGTTGATATCAGTTAACAAATGAATGTAGACCATGTGACGGTGTTGAATAAATGATTGAGGAACATTTGATAAACATTTACCTATTGGTGTAAAACATATTTGCTTGATATTTTTGATTCCCAATAATTCTGTAATTAATCAAATGAACACCACTCATCTTCTACATACTACTATGTAACCTGGTCTTAACATTTGACTTCAGCAATTTCACCAACAGGTTTCAGCCTTTGGATAGCACATCTCTATTGCATAGTTTTCATTTCTGCTGGTAATTTAATATTTTCTAATTGCTGCTCTTCTGAACTGATTGTTTGTAATACATTAGATGCTATTGCTGCCTTTTCGTTGGCCATTGTCATCTGTTTTCAGCCAACCTTTTCAGCCCTCCACACTAGCACAAACCTTTTTATTTCTTGATCTTCTCTTCCACCTCAGCACCAAGCTTCTTGTAAGACATAAAACATGTTTCACTTCATGAGCTCTATTCCCACCTCTCATGGATTCATAGAGGTAACACTGAAACAGGCTTCAGTGACTTCCAATTTCTTGAACTTGACCACCTCATTTTTACAATAGATGTCCAATCCCTTTTACGCCTCCATCCACCAGATAGAAAGTCTCAAAGTACTTAATTTCTTTCTTGACAAGAGACCTAACCGGGCACCCTTCACCCTCCTCCGCCCGGCAGAACTTGTTCTCATTCTTAATAACTTCTTTGACTCATCCCACTTTTTTTTCAAAACAAAGGAGGAGCCATGGGTATCCACGTGGGTCTTGGTCATGCCTGTCTGTTCATGGACTTCGTAGAGCAATCCATGCTGCAAGCCTACAGAGCCAAGGCCGCTCAGCTCTTCCTCTGCTATATTGATGACAACATTAGTGCTGCCTCATGCACCCATGATGAGCTCATCAATTTCATTCATTTTGCTGCCAACTTCCACACACAAACTTACCTGGTCCATCTCTGGCGACACTCTCCCCCTTCTTGATCGCTCTTTCTCCCATCTTGGGAGACATGCTTTCCACTGACATATTTTACAAACCCACTAACTCCCACAACTACCTCGACTACACATTTTCACATTCAGTCCCTTACAAGTATTTCTTTCTCCCACTTTCTATCTCCACCACATCTGTTCCCAGTAGGAGGTCTTTCAGATCACCTGAAATGTCCTCCTTCCACAAATGTGGCTTCCCCTCCACCACTGTCAACTCAGGCCTTACCTGCATCTCCTCTATTTTCTGCTCATCTGCTCTGGCCCCCTCTATCTCCAGATGTAACAAATGTAACATAACAGCCGCTTGTGCTCACCTACCACCTTTCTTGCCTTTGATATCATACATTATCCTCTGTAATTTCTGCCACCTACTATAGGGCCCCACCATTAGACACATCTTCTCCTTTCTGCCTTCCATTGGGACTATTATCTCTGTTAATCCCATTAATTCCTTCCCACCAGTTGTCCTCTTGGTATCTTCCCCTGTGATCATAAGAGATGCCACACCTGCACCCACACTTCCTCCCTCACTGCCATTCAGGGGCCGAAACAGTCCTTTCAAGTGAAGCAGCATTTCACTTGTGTATCCACTTGAGTTATCTACTGCATCCTGTGGCCTTCTCTACATCACCAAGACAGGACTCAGACTGGGAGATCGCTTCACCGAGCACCTTCAATATGTCCGCATCTACGACGGGATTTCCCAGTGGGCAACCACTTCAATTTTGCACCTCACTCCCATGCTAATGTGGCCTCATACTATCCCACCAAGGTCACCTGTAAATTGGAGGTGCAATACAATTTTCCATCTGGGCCCTCCAACCAAATGGCATTACATCAACTTCTCTGGTTTCTGCTAGCCTACTCTTGTACTCCCTCCCTTTCCCTTGACCTTATTTCCTCCAGCTCTCCACCCTCTTCTCGTCACTCACAGAGCCATACTTCCTCCCCCTGTTTGCTGGTGTGCCCTCCTTCCCTTATCCACCTATTATCTCCTGCTTTGCCAGGAGGACTGTGCTCCTCCCCCTGCCCCCCTCACCAACCATTTTGTTCGGACACCTGCCTACCTTTTGTCACTACCTTGATGAAGGGCTCAATCCCAAAATGTTGATGATTATGTATCTATCTTTGCTATATATAAAGTACACTGTTTAATCTGCTGAGTTTCTCCAACATTGTGTTTTTACTGGAACAAGATTTTGGGCCAGTGTCTGTATCAATAACCCATTTACACTAATCTTGAACACTTGGTAGTTTACAGTAACTTACCAAACTTCACATCTTTTGGGATAGGGGTGTGAGTAAGAGCACCCAGAGGAATCCTACGTAGCCACAAGGAGAATCTGCAAACTCTTGCAGAGAACCTGCCAAGTCAGGATTGAACATGGTCTCTGGTGCTGTAATTCTCTCTCCACTGATCTGCTGAGTATCTCCAACCTTTTCCTCTTTTAAATGAGGAATGAGTTGCTGAAGGCATTCAGCAGGTCAGATAGCATCCATGGGTAGAAATTGTCAATGTTTCAAGTTGAAGCTCTTTATTTTCCTATTTTAATTCTATTACTAATGTTTGTTTAGTGTTTATATTAGCTGAATAGTTGTGATCACCTGGGAAGGTGCAGAAGCAATTTTCTAAAAGTCTGATATTGTTGATCCAGCTGGTAGCTGCAGGTCATTAATGTCTTTTGAGGGGGGGCGTGACAAGATGGCGTAGAGTCTAGACGTGTAATCTTGACCTCTCTGGCCGGACTTTTAAGTACCCATTTTTTAACCCTTTGTTTTCAAGTTTAAACTTCTTAAATTTTAAAGTATTTAAGGAACTATTATGGCCATTAATGGTAAAAAGATTAAACCTCAAGTGCAGAAGTTATATTTTCGAAGTACTGAAGATTTGGGGCCTAAACAACTTGCTACAGCCTCAGGTTTAAATTTCTTTAGTGCCTAAACTACAAAGACTGCCTGTGGGAGCTGAAAAAAAATGTCTACTACTCACCAAGTGAAGGATAGCACTGGAATTACCTGTTCTCTGGAGGAATGTGCGTGTTTTCAAGAAGTGGATCCCGATTCTGGCAGCCTGCCGATTTTAACGGAGGGAGCACGCAGGAAGACGACTGCATTGTCTGGAATGCTTCAGGAAGCATTTCAACCTGAAGATCTCGATTTCATCTGTGATTTTTTTTTAAAAACTGCGAGCTGCGGGGGGAGACCAGCGTCGACCCTCTGAGGAAGTTGGGGTGCCGTCGCTGGGAGTCCAGACCTGCAGTAAGACCATTAAAATGCCTTTTGTTGAGTTGCAGCAAGAGCTGTAGTTACCTGGTTCTGCCACTACGTTAGAGAAAGCAGGGCTGAGCTTTTCTGAATTACAATGTAAGCAGTTAAATGCTGTCATTCAGCCTATAATGAACGAGCTGGCTCAAAGGGTAAGTTCAGAATTGAATACAGTTAAAGCACGTGTAGAAGCATCTTGTGAAGATTTTTTAAAAATTCAGTCTTTTTTGGAATGTCAATGACAAGTGGCTTCTAATACAGAAAAAGTGTTGAAGGTTGAAAAATCCATTATAGAATTGTGAGAAGGAGTTAGAGAGGAAAATAGACTATTTGGAGAATCAAAGTAGAAGGAATAATGTGAAAATTGTTGGTTTGCCAGAAGGTATGGAAGGACGAGATCCTCTTCGTTTTTTTAGAGATTGGATCCCACAAGTATTAGGGCAAGAATTTTTTTCTGAAGGCTTGGTATTGGAAAGAGCTCATAGAACTTTAAGGAGATCACCTTTACCTGGTCAGCCACCGAGACCTGTAATAATTCGATTATTATTTGGATAGAGAAGCAATACTTCGACTGGCGGTGCAAAATGCGAGAAAATGACAAACTCCGTTAATGATTCAGAATAGCAGAATTTTTTTCTATCCTGATTTGAGTCAAGAGGTTATTCAACGTCGACGTCGATTTAATTCAGTTAAAGAAGTTTTGTGGCGTTAAGGTTATAAGTCTACTTTTTGCTATCCGGCAGTGTTGAAGGTGTTTCATGGAGACTATCAATCTCGGTTTTTTGAGGATGATCATGAAGCAATGATTTTTGTTGATATAAGAGGACAAAGACGTAGTCCACTACTGTCTCCTAAAGAAAAATCTGTTTGGGAAATGGTAGAAATTGGAAAAATGGGAATGGAAAGAGTCCAACTTCTTTTGAAATGGGATCTCCAAGTTTGGAACCTCTTGGATGAATAGCAGAATCTTCTTATTCTTATTTTACTTTTTACGATATTATAATATTTTGAGATTTTTTTTTGTTCAGCTGGGGAGGAAGAGATTTGTTCTAGGTTCTATTAGTCATCAGCCACTGGTAGGTGATCCACACCCAAATTTTGTTTAGGGATTACTACCTTTTGGTAGTTTTTTTTGGGGGGGGGGGTTTGTTAATTTTTTTTTCTTATTTTTTTATTTTCATTTTATCTAGATTTTACTTTGTGATTTTTTTTCTCCTAGTGGAGGGCCTATATACGATGATTTGAGTTTTTATATAAAGATATTATTGGTCTTTAGTAATATTAGTAGATATGTTAAAGTTGAGGTTTGCTACTTTTAATGTTCGAGGTTTAAACAGTTTTATTAAGCGTAACGATGAGGGACAGTTCTGGTATTGATAAGAATTCTTTGTTTCTTTATTTTTAAAATTTGATCTTTGGTAAAATGTGTGTTTGGTAGCGATATGATTTTACCTGAAATGATTAAATTTGAGACTTTTCTTATGAAGGTACCAGAGAAGGGTTATATTTCATTCATGTATTAAATATTATAGGAAGGTATGGATAAAAAGGGTTGGGATAATTCCAAATCTGTATAAGATTAAAATACCTTTAGATCTGATGGTATCTTTATTGGGCAGTTTGCAACCTCTGAAAGGTTTAGGATTAGATAAATTTCAACTTGCTTTTGTATATTTAGCATTATTTGTAGAGAAAAAATGTATTGTTAGTATGTGGAAAGATACAAATATGAATGATATTAATAGATGGCATTATGAGATGACATACTGTTTAATAATGGAAAAAATTACATATATTTCACGTGATAACTATAGCTTTTTTATCAGTAAGTGGTTTTTTATATTCAGAATATTTACATTTTGATTTATGTTGATTAGATTTTAGTATGTATGTTTAATTTTTCCTTTATTTTTTTTTCCTTTCTTTATGACTCTCCTTAGGAGAGCTGGCTGAAGAGGGGGAGGGGTTTTTTTCTATAAGATATAACGTTTATGTTTTTGGTTTATTGTTATATGTTATTTACTATCTGTATTTTGAACTAATAAAGAAAGTTTTTAAAAAAAATTAAGGTCTTTTGAACAAATTGTAATGAACAAGAATGTAATTCAACCAAATGCAGATATACAATATATAATGGTGATATACAAGTATGATGGAAATTGAAAAATGCTGTTTAAAAAAAAAAAGCTAATATCCTAAGCACAGTAAGCCTTTAAACTTTTTATTCCCTTCCACAGTGAAGAAAGTCGATACAGACACAGGGAGTACTCCTCTGATAAAGGTTATGATCGAGATTACCATCATCGAGATAAAGTTAGCAGGGAAAAAGAAGAACGGCACAAAGAACGACGACATCGTGACAAAGAGGAAGGGAGACACAAATCTTCCAGAAGGTAACGAAATTTGAGTAGAGTTGCTTTTTCCTAGAACTCTTCTTTTGAAGCATAATATTTTAAAAGTGTGTTTATTTAGAACAGCAATCCTTTAGCCAAAGGATGTTAAATCTGTGGAATTTATTGCCACAAATGACTGTGGAGGGTGTCATTGGGTATATATATTTTTTTCACACTGTGAACCATATCAATCAAAATACATACAAACATTTCCCTCTTAAATATACACAGCGGCATTTTCTCCCCTTTTTTCCCCCCTATCTTCCCACCCCCTCCAAACCCATTAAACGTTCAACATATACAATGCAATAAAACCATTAAACAATGTCATCACACAATGAAAATAAACAAAATTACACACTGGATCAAGTCATTTTGTCTTCTTATCATTTTATCAATTTAGGGGGTGGAGGTCCGAGGCAAGCCCTCTTTGTTATGTTCCATGTACAGTTCCCAAATTTGTTCAAATAATGTGACTTTATTTTTTAATTATATGTTATTTTTTCCAATGGTATACATTTATTCATTTCCATGTACCATTGCTATACTCTCAGGCTCTCTTCTGATTTCCAAGTTGACAGTATACATTTTTTTTGCTACAGCTAAGGCTATCATAATAAATTGAGGCAGAAATTGATAAATTCTTGATTAGTCAGAGCATTGAAGATTGTAGGGAGAAGGCCAATCAGTGGGATTGAGTGGGGGAAGATGGATCAGCTTGTGATTAAATGGTGGGAAAGACTCGATGGGCTGAATAGCCTATTTCTATTCCTACGTCTTGAGAAACTAAAATAATCTAAAATAATAAAGTAGTCTAAAATAATCTCAGCAAAAGTTGGTACAAAATATTCAATGAAAATTAATGATCAACATTTTACAAGGAAATAACAGTATTTTTCCTTGTAGCTACAGTATTTGTGTATTTGGTAAGTTTCACACCCAACCAACTGACTTAAGTGTCATCTAGCATGAATCCAAACTGCATGCTTCCATTAAGGTTGCGGGTCAGTGGCTCAGATTGGCAAGGGATAAATATGTCACAATTCATGGAACACAGACACCAGTATAGGGAAAGATGGAATTATTTTGTTGATGTATCACTTGAATCGGGCTGGGACCGGTCTCCTGAGTGTATCATGTAACTAAGCTGTAGGTAATGTTATGGACAAGGACAGTTTTATTTCTGACCAGGGACAATGACTGACTGTGAAGCGAGAGAAAGGAGCGTGCTGTGTGGAGCGCCGGAGCAGCAAGCTGGGAGAGTGGACATCTGTGTGGAATGTGAGATCCGTGCCCTGAAGCCAGTGGACTCGGTGAGAGCACATCCACTCCCGTCCACCCCTCTCCTCCAGTCAGGAGTGCTGAAGACATGTGCTGCAGCAGTTGAACCGTCCAGCGCGCTGAGGAACGAACTGTCAGTATGTTCACCCGGCAGCTCCAGCTAAAAGACAGGAGGCTGAGCTGTTCTGTTCACCTGCCAGCACTGCTGTTCTAACAGCAGATTTCACACTTTGATTTCCAGAGTGTGTGTCCGACCTGTGCTTCTCCAGCCCCCTTTTGATAAGAAAACTTTGTGTGACAAAAGTCACAAAAGGCAGAGTTTGTATGACAGAAGGTCACCTGGTGCAACCCCAAGGAGGGCTTTGGAGGTGCTGATTTCGTGCTAGTGACAAGGAGGTCACTGTGAGAAACACGCTTCTGAGAAAACTGAAGGTGTTTGTTACCACACAAGAAACTAAGGAAAGTTTCCTGTATTCACCTTCCAAGGTCGAAAGTCTGCTTAGTGATAACAGTCATCTCTCTTCACGTTCAACTCAAAGTCCTGTGCACAACAGAACTAAGACATTAAAACCTGGAGACCAGATTCAGTGGACTGTTATTTTGACTGATTGACTTGGGCTTTTGTTTTGGGAGTTTATTTTGGAGCATTTGGGCTGCAATGATTTTTTTTTCACATACACACTATCTACAGTAATAAATCCATTATTAGTATATAGTTCCCATAAAGGTGTTGAATTTATTGAGATAATTATATTATTGACACTTGTTAATAAATTTTGAGTTAAACTTAACCCATCTGTTTATGCGTCTTTCAATTGGTGCTGCTGAGGCGTAAGAGTGAGCTTTAAATTAATCAGGTGAGGGAGGGTTGAATTTTGCCGTGGGTAATGCTACAGGAATAGGGGACAAGGACTAATTTATTGTTGCTGTTTCTCTTTTCAGTGTAATTGTCTATCAAATTTTGCCTCTGGTTATATTATTGGGGGCTGAGGGATGGGAAATTGGACTCAACAGTGAATGTAGTGTATCTTTATTATTATGGATTGTTAACATTGAATTTGAAAAATTATAAATAAAATATTCAAAAAAAAATTTGCCATGGGGTGGGGGGGTGGAAAGCAAATCAATAGGACAAAGTTCCAAAATGAGTAATGATAACTAAAGTCGATCAGGAATAGACAGTGCATAGAAACGTAAGAGTACATCTCGAAATGCAGTCCAAACTGGAAAATATGGAACAAAATCAAAAATAATGGCTCTTTATCAGAATGGGTATTCTTAATCAGTTGGGTGAATTAATGCAACTGATTCAATCTGGTGGTGGAATCTGTTAATCATAACAGATATAATTGCAAAGTGACTAGGAATTAAATATTCCAAAACACTTGTAGAAGGGGTAATCAGAATGGAAAATGGGGAGAGAACCTGCCTTTAAAGTATTGAATAAAGGCAGTTGAGAGAGGGGGAGGATTAGCTCAAAGTGGGGTCATTTTGAGTGGAGCTGGCAAACACCAGGAGGCAGAAATCATTGGTGAGACTTCTATAGACCTGCAAACAGTCCGGTTACTGTAAAATAGAAACCGAAATTGAAGGTGTATATAGAGTATTTAATTAACTATGGTGGGATTTTAACCTACATAGAGTAAACAAACCAAATTAACAGTAGTGTGCAGATTGAATTAATAAACTGTACAAGAGATGGGGTTTTTTCTCCCTATCAGTATGTAGAACTAATGATGGAATGGGCTATTGTGTTACGAGAAAGAATCTGGTAGCTCTTGGCCTTTAGGGAAAGATAATCCCATTTGGAATTTTACCAAAATGTTGTTAAGCAATTCAGTTCATTCTTTAGTTCAGCCTGTTAAAACTTAATAATTCATTGGGAAGGCATGAATTGGCTATGGTGAATGGAAAACTGCATTCAAGTTGATGATTATAAGCAAGTAGTGACTGTTTGAAAGATTATATTGTTTACAGATAGTATGTATCGCTTTAATCTAGCTATATGGCATTTAAGTTGAAGGTTACCATTAGATCAAAGTAAGAAGCTTAAAATATTGCCCAATAAATAAGTAAATTGGAGGATTTTGAAAAATTCAAAATTCAGTAACCATGGACTTTGACAACAAAAAGGTAAATGGAGTACAAAAGCAAATAAGCAACAAAGTATTAGGACTAAAAAAATTAAAGACGATGAAAGCTTGAAGATTAAGATGAGGAAATGTTATTTGGGAATAAATAAAAGGCAGAGAACTAGAATAAACATGGTCTTTGTGGAAGTCACAGAAAATCTTTCAGAAATAGTGAAGGATGAAAGATCAAGAGTGTATGAGGACCTCAAGGGGAAAAAAAAAGTTGCACTTTTTAAAAAGACTTGAATTTGAGACACTGAAACTCCTGGTGATAAATCGATAGAGCATGACTCCCTGCATCTCAAGAACGAGATGGTAATGGAGAAAGATTGGACGAGCTGGCACTTTTCAAATTCCATGGATTCAAGAACACTCACAATTCAAAGTGTTGTGTAACCTTAAAGATTAAGAAAGGATGTAGAGGGGGAACCAAGAACTGTTGATCAGTTTTCATGAAATTAGAAGGGGAGACCCTGAAATTTATTAATGAGGAAATGTGACAAGATGTTTTGAAAATAATAATGGAAATAGGCAGAGTCAACATGGATTTATGAAAGTGAAATTATGTCTCACAAATCTGTAGAAAATTTTGAGGTTATGAACTAACTCGGGTGAACAAATCACAAAATTCTGTTTTACACCAGCGTCATATTGCAAACATTTATATAAACCACCTTAAAAAAAAAATAAAATAGTGCATGAAAATTCAAAGTAAAGCAGGGTATTTGGTTCATTGTTCATTCAGGAATCTGATGTCAGTGGGGAAGAAGCTGACCTTGTGCTGCTAAGTGCTTGTCTTCTCAGGCTCGTGTACCTTTCTCCCAATGGTAGCTGAGTGGAGAGGGCATGGCCTGGGTGGTGGGTGTCCTTAAAAATAGAGGCTGCTTAAGACACCACCTATTGTAGATATCCTTGGATTGAATTCTGATGCCCATGATGTTGCAGGCTGAGTTAATAACCCTCAAATTCTTTTCTTCTCCTGAGTGTTGGCATCTCCGTACCGGGACAGTGATACAACCAGCCAAAGTGCTCTCCACGGTACATCTGTAGAAAGTTTTTGAATCTTTTCAGACGCCTCACAAAGTATAGTCGCTGGCAAGCCGCCTTCATGATTGGATCAACATGGAGGGTCCAGGAGATGTTGACACCCAGGAATTTGAAGTTCTTGACCCTCTCCACTACAGAAAACAATATGGGACTTGACATTTTTTTTCGGTTGAAAGATTGTGATCAGTTGGGTGCTATAGGTTAGGTGGGCTGAGAGTAGTATGTAGCAAGTTTTCAGGATTGAATGGCAGCACAAATAGCAGAATAGAAAGGTGTGGAGAGGTTAAAGGAAATGTATGTAATATGCTGGAGGCTAAGAGAGTCTGGCCATCATCAGTGAGTGGCATCGGTTGCCTCTGACACCATATAGGCACGGCAGTTACTAGAAACTGAAATAAAAGATGTTTTTGGAATTTTTCAGCTGTTCGGGAAGAATTAACTTGGTATCGACTAGTAATGTAAACTTGCAGTAAATTCACAAGTGGCAGCAGGTCCCACGGCATCCATAAGAGGCAGAGATGTTTTGGACTTGAGCCCTCTGCCAAGTTTCAAACCCAAAACTTTGTATTTTTTTGCCTGCTGTGGGACCTGTTGGGTTTCTCCAGCATTTATTGCAATCACACCATCTGCAGACTTCCTTGCTTGAATGTTACAATTATGACCCAAACCATAAAGGCTAGTTTTCTGAGATTGTTGAATTTGGTAGTTGTCCTGAGACATACAAAGTGCTTAAATGAAAGTTGAGATGCTTTCTTTGAGTTTGTGGAACCACACAAGTGGTCAAAATCTTAATTTCTATATTGACCCTTTTTTTTCTCCCTCAAATGATAGATTGTGAAAATTGTGGGCAGATGACCTGCTCATTCTTTAGTTGTATGCACCAACCATGAAAAATTGTGAAATTTCTGGTTTCATTTTGTGAAGCCTGCAGCTGTGTTTTGTTCATCAGGGACATTTCCTCAACACATGAACAAGGAGCAGGATGCCCAGATCCTTAAATCTGTTTGCCTTTTGTTAGATCTTGGCTGATCTGATTGTAAACACAAATTTCCATTCCTACTTTTTCTCCATAAATCTTTCAGCTCCTTATCATGAACCTATATATTTCTGTTTTCATTGCCCCTTGAAGAATTGCAAAAACCTGCTGCCCTCTGAGAGAAACAAAAAGGTCTAATCTCTGTCCAGTGCAGAGCAGATATCCCAATACAGGGATTGTTTCAGAATATGACTTTCTGGAATCCTGTTCTTTGCTCCACCCTCTGCCACAAGTGTCTTTCCTCTCTCACCTTAAATCTATGTTCTCTAGTTTTAGATTCCCTTGTGGAAAAAGGCAATTAATATTTGCCTTTTACAGCTGTATAAACCTCTGTAAGGTTCCCTCTCAGCCTTTCCTTTGCTCCATTCTATCCTTGTAATTCAAGATTGTTGGTCCCAGTGGTATTCTTGATTTTTTTTTTTCCCCTGCACTCTTTTCTGCATCTTTCATGTGGCTGGGTGACTAAAGTTGCATACAGTAATCCAAATGTCATGAAGTCCCCTGTTGTAGAACTGTGTGGATTTGACTTTGCATCCTAATATTTAAGTTGTGATTTTTAAAATCTAATGTTATGTGAATGATGAAACTTGAGACATTGGCCATGGAGTAGATCACAAGCAGTAATTCCTTGATTCTCATTGCAGCAGCAGACGGCGTCATGACAGTGAAGAGGTTGATGGCCACAAACGACATAAGCACAAGAAATCCAAGAGAAGCAAGGAAGATAAAGAAGCCAGTGAAGAGCGTTCCCAAGAAGCAGAGCCGAGTGAAGCTGCAAGCAGTAATTAGATCTCTGGGTGCTTGGCTCTTGTCTATGTTGTGGCATAAAAAATAGGAAGAAAAGTTTTGAAAATGCTTGAAAATAATGTGGGTTAATGGCAAATCTTATCTGAATTTCTGAAGATGTCAGAACTTCAGTATTTTGAAAGACTATTGACAAGCGTGGTGCTTCTCAGCACCAATAGTGTTGTTTAAAAACTAAATTACTATGTTTGTATTAGTTTATTGAAGTTGAATAAAAATTCTGCACTCTTGTTTAAAAATGTTTTATTTTTGACAGTTGTTTATTTGATGTATAGCATTCCTTAATGTGGTGCATTCCATTTTACTCTGATGGTAATAAATTTGCTATGCCCTGGATGCATGCTGTGGTGAAATTTTGTCCAGCTACACAGTCTCTAAAAGTGTATAAAGTTATGGCCCCCTAATGCCCATAAGCTTGCAGTTACACTAATTGCAGCAGGTGTGAGGGTGTCTGACTTCTCACTTTGCCTGGACTTCATTTCTGGCCCTTCAGTTTTAAACAGCCAGAGCCCTCTATTTAGGATCTGCACTGAAAAATTAGTGGTTTGTTTTGACTTGATTTTAATTAACACATTTTTGTACTTTACTTAAACTTACATTAAATGTTTAAATTGATTTTATTTAATTATATAATTAAATTCTGATTGTACACAATAAGAATCATTGAAAAGGGCTCTGACTAGGTCCATTACAATACCTAACCCAACCCAGTCTGGATGCAGCAACACTTTTTAATGAATAACCAATATGAATAGAGCCAAAATAAGTCGTGGAAGATGTGTGTATTTTCACCCAAACCTCAAAATACTGTAGAAAGCAGAGCATGCATAATGAAACTACACCAGATTGAAATGTTATAGCATATCTCTATATATGGAATATTTTGCCTGATTTTTTTTCCCTCCCCAATACAGTTCACCATAAAAAGAACATATTTAGCAGATGTAAGATTTATTGTAGCTTTGTCATTCCTGCAAGAAGAAGAATTCTCAAAATAAGACATTTTGACAAGCGAAAGTTGTAGAGCAATCATTTACCAACCAATCAGAATAATTTTATTTGTTGCAATCCAAAATGCAACAATGAAAATTTCAGTCCCGTCCAATAAATTTTAATACATCACATTCTGAAGTGCATTGATGTATTTGAGTTCTTCAGAAAATAATTTAAAAATCATGGTGACTTTGCTTTTTTTTAAAAAAGAGCATCAGAACTGCTTTGCCATTGGAGAACTCAGATTTTCAATAATAGTTTCTGTGATGAATCATTAGTTTTCCATATTAATACCATTGTAATCTATTCTAGAGACGACTGCCAGGCCAAGAAGCCACAGTGAGTGTAACTTTTCCTCTTATTTCTTTGAGCATCTTCACCAGGCAAGAGTGGCTTATTCCAGAAGTACTTCTTCCATTGACGGCCAAAATTATATCTCCGCACCTACAAAATAATATGATACTTTATAGAACATTCCAGCACAGTTCAGTCCACCATGTTGTGCTGATTTATATAAACCTACTCAACATAGAATGGAGTTACAGTGCAACTTCAATATAGTGTATTTCATTATATCACTGTTTCAGATTTACTTGTGGTCTTGCATTCTCCAGAACAGGTATATTACAATATAGAGTGCAAAGTCTATAAACTGCTGTGTATGGAGACTTTGTTGTTGCGTTCTCTAATTTTGTCAAATGTTCAAACTCAGAAATGTTTCACAATTTTTCATTGCACTCTTAACTATTAACTGAGAAAAATTGTAAAAGTATGTTTACTTCAGAAAAGAGGCATAAAATGCAAGTAAATTACAGAAATGTATCAATAAGAATACTGTAGTTCTTTTGGTGAACTGTATGATGTAAGGAGGGTTGTAAAATTCAGTAAAAGTTGAAGTTTTATTTAAAGTTATAGTGAGATGCAATGAGCAGCTATTTTAGTTTTATTATTGTTTGGTCAGTTTGAGTGTTTTGCTTCTAATAATGGCACAGGAACTATATTTCCATACTCTAAGATCTTCTTCAAGGCACAATGTAAATGCAGACTTTACTAGGAACATATTAAAGGAATGCCACACAGCTGAGAAGCCATGTTCCCGCTGATTCAAATTAATTTTATTTCTGGGAAAGATCCTCTGGTTTAAAATTGAGCTGTGTGGATTCTGGTAAGCTCTTTTGTCTACAGCATTTCCATATTTTACCATATAAAGTAACATCATGTAAATAAGCATGTTGTTTCCTAAATTTTCCTCAAATGTTGATCAACTAAGGTAAAATAGTAAAGAAATTTTTATTTGCAAAATGCTTTCCTGCTAGAATTTAATTAACCATTGTACTTGATATAAGAAATCAGTGCAAGAGAAGACTGTGTGTAGTTCTTTTAAATTGCTCTCTCATTCCAGCTCATGGTTAATATTCAATCTCAACATTTTCTTTTTAGTCAGATATCTTTATCAATCTTTGAACTCAAAAGGGGGAGATAAGTAATAGAGTATATATATCTTTAGGGGAAAGGTTCAGAGTGGTGGGAGTGTGGGCTCACTCTTACATTTTAAAATAAATTGGATAGATACAGAGATGGAAGAGGTCTGGAAGGTTATGGAATGGGAGCAGGTTGCTGGGACTAGCAGAATAATGGTTGGCACAGACTAGAAAAGCCGAATGGCCCATTTTCTGTGCTGTAGCATTCTATGGTTCTATTGAGCTCGCCACTTTATTAACTTTTTTATTCTGAGACTGACTCCTGCTTCTCAATCCCTCAGCTAGGTCCAGTGTCTCAAACTCTATTTATTATATATATAATTTTGTAAGAGCCCATGAGATCTCTTCTAGATAATACAAGCTTCATACAGCAAACCTACCCATCCTGAAACATTTTTAATGACTTTTGGTTGGCATTCGTTCCATGGTTAGGATATCCTTTTGTAGGTAAGACCAAAATGGATAACCAGATTGTCAGATAATATTATGTCATATACTGCCCCTATCCTCCTTGAATATTTGTTACATTGTTTTCTAGCCATGATGATTTTTGTACCACTGCCAATGTTAGAAATATTTCATTTGGTCTCCAGCCAAATTGAGAAAGATCCATTCATTTCCTTTAATTTGCTTTCTATTTGAAAACTAGTTCTCATCAAATATCTCAGTATATTAATTCCACCTATGTCCTCTAACCTTATTGACCAACTTCTGGTGAAATGCCATCTAAAAATCCAAACACAGATCATCCACTGGTTCCCTATATCTACTCAATTAGCCAAATCTTCATAAAACTGCAGTAGATCATACAAGGTTGATGTTTTTCCTTTCATGAATTTATGCTGACTGCTCAATCCTATTAACTTCAGTGCATTCTGTTATTCCACTCTTCACTATCAACTCTAGGCTTTTCCCTCCTCATTAATATTAGGCTAAAAAGTTGGTTGTTCCTGAATATTCTAGGTTCTAAATGTTGACTGTGATAGAAATTTTTATTTGAAGAATTCGTAAGATTGCCAGCTTATTGCCACGCACGTTACTCACCAAATTGGATTCCTTGGATTCCTAATGATGTAAACCAGTTTCAATATTGCTTTCTGTTCAGTATCTTTGGCTTGGCTTCGCGGACGAAGATTTATGGAGGGGGTAAAAGTCCACGTCAGCTGCAGGCTCGTTTGTGGCTGACAAGTCCGATGCGGGACAGGCAGACACGGTTGCAGCGGCTGCAGGGGAAAATTGGTTGGTTGGGGTTGGGTGTTGGGTTTTTCCTCCTTTGCCTTTTGTCAGTGAGGTGGGCTCTGCGGTCTTCTTCAAAGGAGGTTGCTGCCCGCCAAACTGTGAGGTGTTCAGTATACATTAACATTTAAGATTTTCTTTTTCCTCATTATGCAGAGATTGAATTAAATATCAGTTTAGGTGTACGATCATGGCTAATTGACTAATCCATTTTAAGATAATGCTGCAGAATGCAGGTTCCAACTAAATGTTAAACTGAACCAAAATCTAGGCTAACGCTGATATCTTACTGCATCTATAAGACATTAAAACCAAACGTAGCAGCTTGGGATACTGAATAAAAGATACTGAATAAAAAGGATCGGCAATTTTGTCAAGCAAAAAACTTTTTGGCAGTTTTCATCTTTCAATTAACTTTATTAGCTTTTTTTTTCTGGCCCTTTAAAAGTAAACTGATTCTTGAAGCCTATGTAATAACAAATATTAAATTGTCTGAATTTGAAATGTTATGAAAATGTAAGTTGAAATTAGTTTTATTTTTCTATGGCTAGTAATCTTCCCCATTACTCCCAAGAAAATTGACGACTACAGACTGCATATTTTTCAAACAGTTTTACTCTTCCGGAAGGTCCATATAACAATTACGAAACAGGCCATCTTGGCCCCTCTCGTTCGTACCAATTTAAGTGATCTCCTCTAGTCCCACTTGTCTGCACCCTGCCCATAACCCTCTAATCCCCTCACATCCATGCACCTATTCAACTTTTTCTTAAATGACAAGATTGACCTTGCTGCAACCACCTTTTCTGGAAGGATTCATTAAACTTGCTATATTTTAGACTCAGAGATAGGAATTCCAAACTATATTTCCAACATAACTTATCCTCATATCTGTAGTAATCTGTTTTGATATTATTTCAATTATATTTTATTTTATAAATATTGTATATGAAACTTATTAGAGCAGCTGATTTTCAAATGTAAAACTTTTCATTTATTACTGTCTACTGTGGTACAGTGTCAAGAAGAATTAAATACAATATATTTTTGTATAATATTTTAGAATAACCATTATAGAAATTGGTCTTCCTGCTCAGGTGATCATTGCACCATCTTATAGTGGAATATACAGTTGTTTCTGTATCACAAAATCACTTTGGTTTAAATGATTTATAGTTAATGTTCTGCTGTCTTGTCTTCCATTTGGCAACAAGTTTTTTTAAAAAAATTCAACAAATGGAATCCAAATAACTAGCTATAATTTGATTCTGTTATAAACATTTTAGCAGTAACATTCAGCACTTTTAAGGATTGAATGTACACAAATTTAAGATGGTGGCTGTCACAGAAGTTTGTCAGTGTCCATAGTAATTTTGGGTTCTGTGTTGGTTGAATGTTTTTCTTGAATTGTGCACCAGCTAATTTTGCATATTTTATAAGGGATGGAAATGACAGTGTTAATCCAACTTTTACATTTGTAGTGCTCCGAGTTAGCCAGAAAGAGTGCAGAGTCCACTCTAGAGATTGGTCTATACTTGAAACTGTTAATCCAAAGTTGCATTGGAAGATGCCTTTAAGATTATGGATCCCAACTGAAAGATTCCACAGCAGGGACTGGAAGTTGTTAGGGCCTCAACCAACAAGAATCTGTTTTGTGGAATTTAATGGAAAAAGTTGCATTTTCCTTCTTAACAGAGAACATCCTAAATAAATGAGTTGCTTTTAAAGTATTTTCTTTTTGCTATATGTGGAAATAAAATGTATGCAGAAAGTCAGGCACCATCTATGACGGGAGAAGTGACTTAATATTTCTAGTTGATGACCTTTCATCAGAAATTGTGATAAGTTGGCGAAAAATTAACTTTTTAAAAATTTTGTTTTCATTATGAAGTACATCTCTTCAAATGGGTATTTTTCTTGATTGGCATGTCTGTGTATAATTTGAATAGGAATTAAGTATTTGGTAAATGCATTATTGTGCCATTTTGCTTCGTGCCAACTTCCAAGATGCTTTTGAAGTTGCTTGGTATGACTAAAATAAATGGTCACCAATTTCCACTTATTTCTAATCAGTAATTTTACTATAAAAGTTTATAATTTCAAATGAGTTATGACATCTATAGTGGAAAAATCGTTTAAGTGTACCTGATAATCTCACAGAATTCTGAAACATCCATGCAACTGATGGGATTCATTTAATCTTTTGCAAATGTTATTGTTAATTTTTTTAATGCTTTACTACAATATAGCACGGTCTACATTCTGGGGTTGCTGCCAAAGTGAAATATTGATCAGGAATAGAATTAGTTTTTTGCACTCTATATAACTATAGAAAAACTAACACTTTCGGTCATATATAGTGAAATTGTTTCTCACTTTTCCTTGTGCATTATGCCCAAGTTAATAATTTTTTAAAAAACATTCTCCAGCACCTTGTGGGATTTTCTGTTTCCACAATAGTTGCCATTTGATTTCCCTGTCTTACTGGCATTGGATGTTCAGACCTACATGACTACTTTAGTTGCATCCACTGCATCTATGGACCACCAAATCATTTTCACTGGAAATTAAAATGAAACATTAATTCACTAGGTATATGTTTTGGAGACAACTGTGCCTTATTTGCATTGATCTTGCCTGTCATGTGAACATTGCACTTTTCGCAATGCTTATTAAATACAGATTGTTAGATTTCACATTTACATGAGAGGTCAGATTCAAAGCTAAGTGACAATGTGGGCTTGGTGGATGCAGAGAGACAAAACTTCTGTGACAGCCACCATCTTAAATTTGTACAATCAATCCTTAAAAGTGCTGAATGTTACTGTTAAGTGAATGAGCAATGAACTTGGAAAATTGGTAGCCAAGACAAAGACCCCATATTTTAATAGCAATAGATTAAAAAGGTGAAAGAACTCAGAGAGAACTGCATTGAACTCGCATACAAGTTACCACATGCTCTATATAGTCATTGGAAGGCAAATCGTATGTTTGGCATAACTGCAGGAGGATTGAAGTAAAAAATAAATTTGTCTGACTACTTTATGCTCCTGAGGACTGTAGGAGAGGCCTCTACTCCCGGGTTTAGAAGAATGAGGTATGATCTCATTGACTTGGCCGATGCAGTGATGCCGTTCCTCTTGGCAGGGATATCATGACCAGGGATCAGCGCCTCAGAACAAGGATTTAGTCATTCAAAAAGAAATGAAGACATTTCTTCAGCCAGATTGGAGAGCATGACCCAAGAAAGCTTTAATGGTTCAGTCACTGAGTCTGTTAGGTAGGGAGAGGGACAATGTTTTAAATTGAGGGTTATGGAATTAATGTAGGATTGCAACACTAAGTTAAATTAAAAACCATTATTTTACTGAATGGTGGCACAAACAACATACTGAAAAGCCTCTGTTTTTGTGTAACTGAATAATTATATTAAGTACTTGTAACACTTATCTGGTACCTCAGTCTTCCATCATTGTGAGCTGGCATTCCATTAACAATGGACTTTATGAAAAATGGCTGGCTGTCATGGTTTTCCTCATATCCACCTACAATACTCAATCCCAGACTTCCAGATGTATTTCTCCTCAATTCTATGTCTTTGCACAAGTAAAGATACCTAGAATGGGAGAAGAAGTAAAATCAACACAGTAAAACTGGTATTCGGCACCTACAGGCTTGGTAGATGCCAGAAAAGCAAGTTGCAGTTGCTTGAGACTCACTCTTACATTATTCTTAATGCTGGTGTATTAGACAAACAGTTTAAAAGACAGTGCAAAATGTAAAGTAATTCGGGGGGAAAAAAATTAGTATTGAAGTCCTTAATTATGTAAAGTTCTGTTTAAATCCGGTAATTCCAGTAACATACAAAATTTAAATTTGAACCCCAGTCATGGGCACAGTAAGTGTTGCGCTAAACCATGTGGTCGTATTTACCTACCCTCTCCCCCAAGTTTACAGATAAAGACTTATTAAGTCGGGATAAGGAGACTCTTTAAGTGATCCACTCCAATGGCAAGCAGCATCAACCTGGGCAATGCGATTTTTAAAAATTCAAACAGCTGCTATAAGGAAAGCACGACCAAGGCAATCCACTAGTTGAATATTTGCTCCCATCTTCATCAAACTGTTGTGTTACTTTCAGAGAACATTTACAATTTTAAACTTTTATCTAAATTTTTATTTATTTTTCTTGGGGTTTTTTTTTGCTGGTTGCTTGAATCCACACAGTTCAGCACTTGCACAAAGAAAGTCAAGATTCACAAAGTTTTTGTTTAAATTAGAAAGTTGCCAAAGATAAATGAATCAATATCAGATGTTTAGGATCTGGTCTTAGATATCATAGAACATTGCAGCACTGTCCAATGTGGTGCTGACCTCCACAATAATTTTTCCACACCTCCCACCCAACTTTTTTCTTCTTCATGTGCTTATCTGAGAGTCTTGAATGTCCCTATTGTACTGGCATCCACCACTCTAAATATACCTTTGTCATCTCCCTTAAACTTAACTCTGCTCACCTTAAACCTCTGGTATTTGCTGTTGTTGCCCCAGGAAGGCACCCACCTTATCAAGACATCTCATAATCTATTAAGTCATCTCTCATCCTTTGTCACTCCAAAGAGAAAAGCCATAGCTCTCAAACTTGCATCATATGATGGTTTCCAATCCACATAACATCCTCTCGAAAGTATCTGCATCCTTCCTGTAATTAACACCATACTCCAAAAGTGGTCTGACCAGTTTTAAGGAGCTGGAACATTGCCTCACGGTTCTTGAACTCAATCCCTTCACTAATAAAGGCCAACAGACTATACTCCTCATTAATCATCCTATCGACAAGCACAGCAACATTGAGGACTTTGTAGACATGGACCTCAAGATCTCTGTTATGCCACACTTAAGAATCCTCCCATTAACTACATACTCCCCTGTCAAGTTCAATCTTCCAAAGCTCATCACTGCATGCTATTCTAGATTGAATTGGATCTGTCACTTCTCTGCCCAACTCTGCATCCTATCTGTATCTTGTAACCCACAACAATCTAGTACATTATAACATCTCTGACCTCTATCATTTTCAAACACTTGCTGACCCTCTTCATTCAAGTCTTTAATTTATAATGGTGTTAGTCAAACCATACAGAAAACTGAGGATTGTACATTGCATATTTCAGAATGCACACATTTGCCCTTCCTAAAATGAGGGCTCATTTTACAACATGGGTTGTTGCAATATGACCTCAAACTAAACTGGATATCTTGCATATGCTTTTATTTCTAAAGCAATGGAGAAAGGATAATTAATTCACAAATTGAAAAACCAGCTCCAAATATGAAAGCCCCTCTTACAGAAATGCCTTCCATTCTCACTGGCAGGCTTGCTTGTTATGAAATGTCATGCTTCTTTGGACATTCCAAAATGTTAAAAATTAAAATATAGAAATCAAACAAGTATTTAGATGGGTTCAATTAGGCTGGTGGAGAAGCTGTCCTCACTGCAACTCAACACCCCTTTATCTAATTGGATCCTGGACTTCCTAATGGAAAGACCGAAGTCTGGGTTGGTAGCAGAATATTGAGCATTGTCCCATTGAGCACTGGCACACCTCAGGGCTGGTTGCTCAGCCTGTTCCTGTTCACACTACTGACCCACAAACTATATCATGAGATACAACACCAACAGTATCATCAGGTTTGCAGATGATACAATGGTAATTGGCCTCATCAGCATCAACAATGAGTTGCATAATAGAGAAAAGATGAAACATCTTGTGAAATCGTAACAACCTGAGTCTCAACGTGGACAAGATGAAGGAGAGGATCATGATCTTCAAGAGGATCTGGAATGAGCACTCTCCACTACACATCAACAAATCTGTATTAGAGAGAGTGATTAGCATCAAGTTCCTTATAGTTCACTTAGCTAGTGACTTACAAGACTGGAATGGGCAAGGCTACCAGCCACCATTATGTCAACCTTCTTTAAACAGTGTCCTGGCCAACAGGTTGCATCACAGTGTGGTATGGTTGCTGCAGAGAAATGGATTGGAGGTCAATCCACAGGACCATAAAAGTGGCTGAGAGGATCACTGGAGTTTTCTTCTCCCCCCCCCCCCCCCCCCACCCTAACCCTCAACATCATCTACTGGGATTGTTGTCTGAAGAGGGCATCCAAAATAATTAAAGACCCCTTCCACCCTGCACACAGCATCATTCAGCTACTCCTGTCAGGGAAAAGATACAGGAGGATCAGAGGCAGTGCTGCCAAGCTGAGGAACAGCTTCTTCCCACGGGCAGTGAGAATGTTGAACGACCAGAGGAACTGCTCAGACTAACCATCCCAAACTCTCATTTGTACAAAACAATATTTATTTAGTCATTTTTATAGACATAATACTTGTCCTGCATATGTATAATTTATCTGAACATGTGCTATGTCTGGTTAGTTGTTTTTGCACTGAGGACTGGAAAATGCTGTTTTGTCAGGTTGTACTTGTACAATCAGATGACAATAATCTTGACTTAACAATTAAATATATTTAAATGTTAATTTTAAAAACAAATTAGCTAAACCTCACCCCTCTGTACCAGAGCTGCATCTCTTCACTGAAGCAACAAATAGATTTGCTAAATCTGCACCAAATCTAACTGTGTAGGTTCAGCAGGCAGTTTTTTAGTATAACTACCTGGAAACTACAAATTTGTATTCCACCCCAGCACTTTTCAAAGGGTTCAACGTAGGGATGAAGTGGAAATGACCATAGGGAGGACCTGGTGTAAGTTTGGGGTTTCTATACTTGCCTGAATGACCCTTAGAAATTTAGGAGGCATTAAGGAGAACACACAAAGCTTTCTTCACTCCAACAAAAGTGCTTTTGTTCAAATCTTTTATAAGAAAAAACATGCTCAAGAAATTCTGAAACATGCCAGGTATAACACTGCAGTTTTGTAATGACACTTAAAGACCATTAACTATCTTAACAGCTGCATGTCTTTCCAGCCAACCTTGTTCAGTTGAATAACTGTGCACATTTTTAATATGAGGTTTTCGCAAGCTAATTGCAGCTTCCTGACTGAGGTCCCCAGTAGCTCTCTGCAACTGCAGAGAATTCATTTGATCTTACAAACTTGTTTTTGCTTTCTAAATTATTACAATTTATAACTTTAATTTTAATTTAAAGATACAGCATGGTAACAGATCTTTCCACCCCACAAGCCCATGGTGCCCAAATACATGGGTCCAACTAACCGCATACGTCTTTAAAATGTGGGAGGAAACCGGAGTACCTGGAGAAACCCACAGAGAGACAGAAAGAACTTGTAGACAGCGGATTTCTGGCGCTCTAATAGAGCTGCGCTAACTGCTATTGTGTGTGGAGGAGGTGTGGCCTCCTGCCTATTGCTGGTGGTCATGTGGCCTCTCTGTCTGTAACTAATTCAGAAGTCACATCACCTGTCAGTACTTGGTGTGCTTTTTGATTTACTCAAAAGTTACAAGTTGTAGACAAAGTTAGTTTGCAGGTGGAGTGTCAGTTAAGATTAGGCTCTGGCCACTAGACAGTGCACACCTTGCCACTGGCTGGTTCAAATCACCTAGCATCCTTATTGGCTAGAGTCCTATATTTAGCACCAACACAGAGGGCATTCACTCCCTCTTCCCTGTGGTGATAACCCTGTGCATCACTCCATGCCAGATCGCAACTGTAGTCATCGCTTGGAAGTGTCGCGGGTAAGGTGTGCAATGCACTGAAGCTGAGCCATGATATTGCTATAACTCAAATTGCTATAGATCAATACCGGCAGTAAAGCTGCCGCTCTCAACTGATTAGGGGTCGGAGAGCATGCGTATACCCCTATGGGTTCAGTAGTAACAGATCCACCTCTCATCTGATCAGGGGTCCAAGAGGATGCATATACTCCTGTGGGTACAATGGTACCAGATCCACCTCCTCTCAATCATGGGTCTGGGGAGGGGAAGGTGTGTATAACCTCTGCTTATAGTGTGCAAATGCCTGCATCGTGTGTGTGAATTAATAGTTGTGTACTGTTTACTGTTCTCCCGTTTGTTTCCCGTTACAATTTTGTTCCCATGCTCCCTTATAAATTGTGAAAGTATGTTCCCACGTTCTCTTAATTGTTGTTAATAAAAGATATGTTTAATTGCAAACCCTTGTGTCCAGACTGGTCTCTCTTTGAACCCACCGAACCAGACACTTTCTCAACAAAACTGCGAACTATAACATAAAGCTACAGTGTTCTACATAGACAGTCAGTATGTATGAACTAAAACCAAACTAAATTACATTAACAGAACATGTTCCCTCCTGATGTGCCTTGAAATTGGAAATATTATTCTCACTTAAATTGAGTTTGTTTTTTTAGACACGAGTCCGAGCCGCCCAATTTACACCCCTTTATCCTACACCCATGGTGTGTTTTGAACAGTGGGAGAAAACCCACACAAAAACTGGGGGAAGTACAAACTCCTTACAGACAGCGTAGGATTCGAACCCAGGTCCAGTCCTGATCACTGGTGCTGTAAAAGCTTTGCGCTAACTGCTACGCCAACCATGCCGCCCTTTGCACTCATTCCTAATGAAATATTCCCAATGGGATATTGGACCAAATACTTCCAATTGCAAATCACCCCAATTTGCATAAAAAAGATGCAAGTAATTGGATCAAAACCTCATAACTTAAGATTTTTTTGATAATAAAACATAAAACATGGACTGCATCACAGCAAAAGTATTGAAGCTTGATGTAGATTCGAACCCATTGTTATTACTCCAGATTTAAAAAATCATCCCCTGTAATGTTTGTGACATTGAAGGGTTTAGTCATCAGGCTTCAATACCATTTAAACTTTCAGAAAACTAATTTCTAGAGCTCACAGGTGATTGCTGCTGTCCATGAGTGTTTATGGCTACTGAATATGATTGGCCCTAATTGCCACTGGTTGATCTTCTTCTTTGGCTTGGCTTCGCGGACGAAGATTTATGGAGGGGGTAAATGTCCACGTCAGCTGCAGGCTCGTTTGTGGCTGACAAGTCCGATGCGGGACAGGCAGACACGGTTGCAGCGGTTGCAGGGGAAAATTGGTTGGTTGGGGTTGGGTGTTGGGTTTTTCCTCCTTTGCCTTTTGTCAGTGAGGTGGGCTCTGCAGTCTTCTTCAAAGGAGGTTGCTGCCCGCCAAACTGTGAGGCGCCAAGATGCACGGTTTGAGGCGATATCAGCCCACTGGCAGTGGTCAATGTGGCAGGCACCAAGAGATTTCTTTAGGCAGTCCTTGTACCTGTTCTTTGGTGCACCTCTGTCACGGTGGCCAGTGGAGAGCTCGCCATATAACACGATCTTGGGAAGGCGACGGTCCTCCATTCTGGAGACGTGACCCACCCAGCGCAGCTGGATCTTCAGCAGCGTGGACTCGATGCTGTCGACTTCTGCCATCTCGAGTACTTCGACGTTAGGGATGAAAGCGCTCCAATGAATGTTGAGGATGGAGCGGAGACAACGCTGGTGGAAGCTTTCTAGGAGCCGTAGGTGATGCCGATAGAGGACCCATGATTCGGAGCCGATCAGGAGTGTGGGTATGACAACGGCTCTGTATACGCTTATCTTTGTGAGGTTTTTCAGTTGGTTGTTTTTCCAGACTCTTTTGTGTAGTCTTCCAAAGGCGCTATTTGCCTTGGCGAGTCTGTTGTCTATCTCGTTGTCGATCCTTGCATCTGATGAAATGGTGCAGCCGAGATAGGTAAACTGGTTGACCGTTTTGAGTTTTGTGTGCCCGATGGAGATGTGGGGGGGCTGGTAGTCATGGTGGGGAGCTGGCTGATGGAGGACCTCAGTTTTCTTCAGGCTGACTTCCAGGCTAAACATTTTGGCAGTTTCTGCAAAACAGGACGTCAAGCGCTGAAGAGCTGGCTCTGAATGGGCAACTAAAGCGGCATCATCTGCAAAGAGTAGTTCACGGACAAGTTTCTCTTGTGTCTTGGTGTGAGCTTGCAGGCGCCTCAGATTGAAGAGACTGCCATCCGTGCGGTACCGGATGTAAACAACGTCTTCATTTGTTGAGGTCTTTCATGGCTTGGTTCAGCATCATGCTGAAGAAGATTGAAAAGAGGGTTGGTGCGAGAACACAGCCTTGCTTCATGCCATTGTTAATGGAGAAGGGTTCAGAGAGCTCATTGCTGTATCTGACCCGACCTTGTTGGTTTTCGTGCAGTTGGATAATCATGTTGAGGAACTTTGGGGGGCATCCTATCTCCCTCCTATATGCTACCTTATTGCCGTCTGTGATTCTGCCATTGACAATGGTGTCATCGGCAAATTAGTATAAAGTGTTTGAATTGCACTTAGCCATGTAGTCATGTAGTGAGTAGAGCAGTGGGCAAAACACGCATCCTTGAGGTGTGCATGTGTTAATCGTCAGTGAGGAGAGACATTGATTTTGATAATCCTAAGATTTGGGCAATGTCTCTTACTGTTTTATTGTTTTTCAGCCTCATAATGGCTTCCTTGACATTCATTGGATCAACTCTGGAATTCATGTTGAAAAATGCCAACTACAGTCTCCGAAGATGATGAAAACCTTAGAAGCAAGTCTAGCTCTCTTATACCTGCACCAATGAAGCAAATTTAGCTGAGTAATAATAAACACCTGTGAAGCCAAATGTCCCAAACATTATGGTGCCCTGAAATGAGGGAACTATGTATAAAAAGTGCTTTAATTTCTGCGTCAAACCAAAATGTATAAAAATAAGGACGAACAATAACAAGAAACCAACACCCCATTCCTTCTCCCACCCCCCAAAACCCCTAGAAAGAAAAAAAAAGATACAAATAACTTTGAATAAAATCTGAAATATACACTTTAATTGCATATGAATTGTTTGATTACAAATTTAAAACTGGAGCATAGGGGCAAATAAAGGAGAAAAAAAAGTGTCTTGGTCCCACACATTATGGCAAGCCAATGTAAATACTTGTGTTGTTCCTTTCTTTAAAAAAAAACAGGGACAAAAACAGGGATTTTGTTGGTAGGTAAATATGGAAACGATAAATTGTATTTAGAAAACCATGGGCTTATAAGAGACAGTCAACATGGCTTTGTGTGGAGGAGCTTATGTCTTTAGAACTAGATTGTTTTACAAGGACATGATGAAGATAGAGCAATGGATGTCTTCATGGACTTTAGTAAAGCATTTGACAAGATTCCTCATGGTAGGCTAATCCATAAGATTAAGGTACTTGATAGGATTCAAAACTGGCTTGGCCATAGAAGGCAGACGGTAGTTGTGGAGAGGTTTAATGCTGACTATATGTCTGTCACCAGTAGTATTTTGCAGAGATCAATGCAGGGACCTCTGCTTTATAAATTACTGATAAAAATCTGGGTAGAATCATTAAAATTTGCAGATAACACAAAATTGGCAGTTGTGATTCATCAGGAAGTTTAAAGGACAGAAGGATATAGATTAGTTGGAAATACTGGTGGAGAAATGACAAATATAATTTAATCCAGATAAGTGAGGTGTTGCACTTTGAGAGGTCAAATGTAAGAAAGCCAGAGGCCCAAAGGAACACTGACATACTGAAGGATCATGGAGTGCAAGTCCATAGCTCTCTGAAATAGGGTGGCAAAGGCTGTGTAATATTGCAAAGTTATTCTTAATTTTTAATTAGCTTGCATTTCATATTTAGTTGATTCTGGCTGGCGCCACTCATCAGGTCACTGGACCTCTCTTTCTCTAATCAGCTTCTAGCTGTTGCCTCATGCCTTTCTTTTAAATTCTAACTGCTGCCATTTTCAAAGTGTAACTGTAAAATTAAGTTGAGTAAAGCTGGACAGCAGCTACCAAGTTTTTTCATTCTCACAACAATTTACTCAACTTAACTGTCAAGCATGGAGATGGTGTGGTGGCCAAAGTACTTAGACATCAATCTCGCTCACTGACACCTGCCAAGAAGTGGCGACACTGGCATGCATTAACGACTATGGGGACAAGATACCAAACAAATACAGAAAAACTATTAGGCTGTGTGAGTTGCAATGTTTTCAAATACAGAGAAAGATTTGAAAATTTTTACGCGGCTGTCTCGAAGTTGGACTGTTTATATGTGAAGACACCCATTGAGGTTTTTAACCATATAACAATATAACAATTTACAGTACGGAAACAGGCCATATCGGCCCTTCTAGTCTGCACCAATTTACGTGAAACTCCACTAGTTCCACCTACCCACTCCCTTGTTCATAACCCTCCAATCCCCTCACATCCATGTACTCATCTAACCTCCTCTTAAATTACAGATTTGACTCTGCCACAACAAGCTCTTCTGGTAGATCATTCCACTCAGCCACCACTCTCTGAGTGAGGAAACATCCTCTTATATTACTCCTAAAGTTTTGCCCTGTAACGCTCAACTTATTCCAACTTGTTCCAATCTCCCCTACCCTTGGGGAAAGAGCCTATTCACATCTACTCTATCTATTCCCTTCAGAATTTTAAATACCTCTGTCAAATCCCCTCTCAACCTTCTATCCTCCAATGAATAAAGTCCAAGTCTACGCAATTTTTCTCTGTATTCAAGGTACTACAATCCAGGCAACATTTTTGTAAACCTTCTATGCACCCTCTCTACCTTATTTATATCCTTCCTATAATTTGGAGACCAGAACTGCACACAATACTCCAAACTTGGGCTCACCAATGCCTTAAACAGTCTCAACATCACCTCCCAGCTCCTATATTCTATGCTATGATTTATAAAGGCTGGCATACCAAAAGGAACGCTGAACCATTATTCCAAGATCCCTTTGTTCCTCAGCATTCCTCAATGCCCTCCCCTTCACTGCATACATCCTATTTTGGTTATTCTTCCCAAAATGAAGCACCTCACACTTATCTACATTAAACTCCATCTGCCACCTTCCAGCCCACCTTTCCATACAGTCCAAATCCTTCTGTAGTCTATGAAAACCATCCTCACTATCCACAACTCCCCTTATTTTTGTATCATTTGCATATTTATTCACCCAATTTACCACCCCATCATCCAAATCATTAATATAAATGACGAACAACAAAGGACCCAACTCCGATCCCTGAGGCACACCGCTCATCACTGACCTCCATCCTGACAGACAATTGTCCACCATGACTCTCTGGTGCCTATCTTCCAGCCACCTTTGAACCCATCTGACAATCTCTATATTAATCCTTAAAAACTGAACCTTCTTCACTAACCCTCCATGCGGAATCTTATCAAAAGACTTACTAAAATCCAAATAGACCACAACTGCTTTACCTTCATCAACCTTTCTGGTCACCTCTTCAAAAAATTCAACAAGATTCATCAAACACGACTTTCCCCTCACAAACCCATGTTGGGTGTCCCTGATCAATCCCTGCCTATCCAGATATTTATACATATTATCCGTAAGAATTCCTTCCATTAGTTTCCCCACCATCAATGTCAAGCTTACTGGCCTATAGTTGCTTGGCCTATATCTTGTGCCCTTTTTAAACAGCGGAATCATGTTTGCATCCCGCGGCACCACACCCTCCTCCCGTGACCGTTAAATTACTGGCTACCAGATGGCAGAAGCCAGGAGAATCATTATATGATTTCTTCAGGGAGTTGGAAGTTAAAGAGAAATTAATTATTGAGATCATAGGGCAGAGCAGTGTGGAAACAAGGCAACGTGTGACGTGTTCATCGGTGGCACTGCCTCACCTGCAATATGTCAGCTTCTCTTAGAAAACAAAACAATGGACTTACAGACTGCTTATAACCAAGCTACTGTGTTAGACATAGCTCAAGGCAATAATGATGCATACGCTACCCCGTGGCCCTCACAGCTGCTGTAGTGAACCCTGAACCATCATAGGTACTGCAGGTATGTGAGAAGGATTCTTTAGCAGGGCTGCCTGATAACCTTCCAGTTGCTCTTGAGAAATCTGCTGCGGCTACCACTTATAATACAAAACGGAAATGTTTCTTCGGTGGTTTCTCTTAACAAAATAACTCTCTACTTATAATAAATCTGCCAAGAAGGGACATTATATTCGGGTGTGCAAATCCTAAGGCCTCACCAAGCTCAGTGGCAACAGTAGTCAATTCTCAGGTACTGACTACACTTACGAATATGTCACAAGGATTCGCTCAAGTCGCAACCTTTGTGACTGTGAATGGTAAAAGGTTAAATGCTCTTTTGGATTCAAACAGCACCGATAGTTACATTAGCGAGAAACTCACGCAGGGACTAAAATTAGCCCATCTAGTAAAGTCATTACTATGGCTAACAAAACTTTCATCACTAGTTCCCAAGGATATGTTGACCTAACTCTTAGTCTTAATAGCCAGTCATATGCTGCCATACAACTTGGTGTATTGAAGACCTATGTTCTGACTTAATACTTGGCCAGGGTTTCCAGTGTCAGCGTCTGAGTGTGAAATTTGAATACGGAGGACCCTTGTCTGAGCTAACGGTGAATGGTACTGATCATTACTCTGCACTGAAAGCAGCAAAAATAGAAGAGCCATCCCATTTTCCAAACTTATCACCAAGCTGTAAACAATTGCTGCCAAATTAAGAAGCTTTAGCAAAGATGATCAGGACTTCATTGCAGAGAAAATTCGCCATTTCTCTCAGAAGGCATATCACCTAACCCTAACCCTAACCAGAGGCATATCACCATAGCGAGCCCAAATGGTAGTGGTGAAAGTTTCTATCCACCGACACAAAAAGTGAATGTGTGTGGGTTATTCACAGATAATCAATCAATACACGGAATTGGATGCTTACCCCTTGCCAAGAATTGATGAAATGGTGAAAGAACTTGCAAAATATAGTGTGTTCTCAACCTTTGGCCTGAAAATTGCCTACCACCAAGTGTCAATGAAGGATTCAGATAAGAAGTATTCAGCTTTTGAAGCCAATGGACATTTAAATCAATTTTGTAGGATTCCATTTGGAGTCACAAATAGGATAACCACCTTCCAGCAAGCTATGGACAAGTTAGTTAGAGAAGAAAAACTGGAGGATGATGAAACAGTAGCTCCACGAGAACTAAGGAGATCCAGTTGTGTACCAAAACCTCCCAATTAATATGGATGTGAGTAGTCCCTTGAAGTGTTACTTGATACTGCTGGTGTTTTTTTTTTAAGGAAGGAAGAATGTAATATTACAAAGTTATTCTTATGCCCATACAACTATATAACAATAACAGCACAGAAACAGGCCAATTTGGCCCTTCTAGTCCATGCTGAACACCTTCTCCCACCTTGTCCTATTGACCCACACCCGGCCCATAACCCTCCACACGTGTCTCATCCATATACCTATCCAACTTTTCCCCAAATATTAAAATCGAACCCATATCTACCACTTCGGCTGGAAATTCATTCCACACTCCCACCACCCTGTGAGAGAAGAAATTCTCCCTAAGTTTCCCTTAAACTTTTCCCCCTTCAATCTCAATCCATGTCTTCTTGTTTGAATCTCCCCCACTCTCAATGGAAAAAGCCTGTCCACATTTACTCTATTCCCCCTCATAATTTTAAATACCTCTATCAAATAACCCCTCAATCTTATATGCTCCAGGGCTAACGTCAGCTCTTCTAGTCCGTGCTGAACCTTTTTTTTTGCCTATCCCACTGATGTGCACTGTCCATTGCCTTCCATAACTCTCCCATCTATGTACTCGTCTAAATTCTTCATAAATTAAGTCCACATTCACCACCTCAGCTGGCAGTTCATTCCACACTCCCACCATTTTGGTTAATGAGCTTGCATTTCATAATTAGTTGATCCTGGCTGCCACCGCACCTCAGGTCACCTGACCTCTCTTGCTCCAATCAGCTTCTAGCTGCTGCCTTGCGCCTTTCTTTTAAATTCTAACTGTTTCAAACTGTAACTTTAATTGTGACAATACAATTAAGTTGATAAAGCTTGAAAAGCAGCCACCATGTCTTTTTTCATTCTCACAACAGGAAGTGTACAGCATACTTCCCCTTATCAGCTTGGTATTGAGTGTGACATTTGGTTGCTATGTCACATCTGTATAAAACGTTGCTAGGCTACAGTTGGAATATTGGGTCCAATTCTGTTGCAAAATTACAGGACACATGAGGCTTTGGAGAGGGTCCAGAAGTAGTTCACCAGCAAATTGCCTGGATGTGAGAGTATTAGCTATAAGGTTTAACAAACCTGGACTACATTCTCTGGAGTGTCAGAGGGAGACATGATGGAAGTACAGGTAGGGAAGATAGAATCTATATCGCAGAGTAGAAATGACAAATACCAGAGGACATAGCTTTAAGGCGAGGGGAGGAAACCTTAAGAGAGATGTGTAAAGCATGTGTTTTTTTTTTGAAGAGTGGTATGCACCTGGAACCTAGTGAAGGTGGTGGACAGCAACATATGACAGCAACATTTCAGATGCTTTTAGATATACACATAAACAACCAGGGATGGAGGGATATAGACCATGTTCAAGCAAGTGGGATTAGTTTAAATTGGCATCTGGTTGGCATTAACATCATGGGTCAAAGTGCCTCTTCCTGTGCTATACTCTTCTAGGTTTCTCTTATCTCCTTGCAGTCTCCTATATTCTGAAGAAAACAACCCCATCCTGGATATTCTTTTCTCATGAATAATTTTTTTCCAATCTTGGCAATATCCCCAAATCTTCACTGCAACTTTTCCAGTGCAATCCCATTTTTCTTCACCAGCACCAGGCACAGTGCACAAGCTATATATAACCAGTGTGGTACTCAGTTCTAGTATAACATTCCTGTGTATGGGCTAATAATGGCAGAGAATACAATAAGAAAGATGTACTACAATTTTGATGGCTTTTGACCATTTTATCTTGCTGCCTTTAGAAAACTAAGAACACACGTGCCAGTGTCCCCTCTACATTTCCAATATAAAGCAATTTATTGTATACTCTGTTGCTTTGTTGTGCCACATGCTTCTAAATTCAATTGCATTTGCCTCTTTTCTACCTGAATAATTAGATCATCAATATTCTTCAAGTAATAGCCGTTGCAAACATCAAACACAACCAATTTTTTTTATCACCTGCAAATGTTTTGATCAAGCTCTATGCACCAACTCTACATTACTAACATTCAAAATGGACTGAATACAAACCTAACCCAAATGTCTGACATATTGCATGTGTTGTTTCTCTGTTTAACAGAGGAAGGCTAAACCTGGAAATTACAAGCCAGCCAGTTTGATCAGTGATGAGAAGCTTTTGGAGATCATCTTTAAAAAAAACAGTAAATGGTCAAAAGGTGAACCAATATGATTATTAAAGGCAAATCACTTTTGATCAACTTAATTTAGCTTTTGGATAATATAGAAATTATTAGATTAGAGCACCGCAGTTGAAGTAGTATATATTGGGCATTTGATAGTATATATTAGTTGTAAACAAAATTAAAGCTAATAAAATAAAAGAGGTGTAGCACTATGGATTTAAAACCTGCAGGAATTGTTATGAAAGTTAAAGTCACTGAGCCAACTAACAAGCAAGATGCTTGAGCCTGAGGAAATTAATGGGCACATGGCAAATGAATTTTATCAGACACTTTTCTGTGTTACATTTTGGTACAACAAATAATTAAAGGAAGTACAAGGCTGAAAAAAGGTACATACAAATATTAGACAGCAGGTCATCTCGAGGTTATTAAAGGTTAAGTGGTTCCAATTCTCTACAAATAAACAGTACAAATAGCCAGAAAGTAACCAATCTTATTTGGTTACTTAGATTTGAATAAATAAAAAGAAGTGTTTTCCCATGGCTGTGAAGTTCCACCAGCGTTGTCTCCGCTCCATCCTCAACATCCATTGGAGCGCTTTCATCCCTAACGTCGAAGTACTCGAGATGGCAGAGGTCGACAGCATCGAGTCCACGCTGCTGAAGATCCAGCTGCGCTGGGTGGGTCACGTCTCCAGAATGGAGGACCATCGCCTTCCCAAGATCGTGTTATATGGCGAGCTCTCCACTGGCCACCGTGACAGAGGTGCACCAAAGAAAAGGTACAAGGACTGCCTAAAGAAATCTCTTGGTGCCTGCAGTGGGCTGATATCGCCTCAAACCGTGCATCTTGGCGCCTCACAGTTTGGCGAGCAGCAACCTCCTTTGAAGAAGACCGCAGAGCCCACCTCACTGACAAAAGGCAAAGGAGGAAAAACCCAACACCCAACCCCAACCCACCAATTTTCCCCTGCAGCCGCTGCAACCGTGTCTGCCTGTCCCGCATCGGACTTGTCAGTCACAAACGAGCCTGCAGCTGACGTGGACTTTTACCCCCTCCATAAATCTTCGTCCGCGAAGCCAAGCCAAAGAAAGAAGAAGTTCAATACAAAGAGGGCATCGCTTTAAAGTGATTGAAAAAGGTAGCCGAGTTGACATAAGCAAATATGCACAATACATGTACGTTACAAACCACAATTAAGATGATGGCTACAAATTCAATAATAGTGTGAAAAAGAATTTAAAGAAACTCAGAAAAAGGAAATGTAGGGTTAGGGGGTAAGAAAAGGAGAATGGAATTTACTCCATTGTTCTTCAGAAAGCAGGATGTAAATTCAATAGGTTAAATACTGTACTATAAAATTTTCCACATATTGATTAGGATTCCCAAATTGTAAAAGGGCTGGATGGCTTGGAGTTTGTCAAACGTGTTGAGGAAAGTTTTCTAAATCAATATATGCAGGTACCAACTAAAAAGAATGCAATACTGGATTTCCTTTTAGGGAACAAGACAGGGCAGGTGACAGAAGTATGTGTGAAGGGGAACTTTTTGGGTCCAGTGATCATAATGCCATTAGTTTCAAGTTAATTATGGAGAAGGATAGGTCTGGGCCTTGGGTTCAGATTCTAATTGGAGAAAGGGTAATTTTGAGGAAATGAGAAAGGATCTAAAATATATGAATTGGGGCATTGTTTTTGGGCAAGGATGTGCAAGGAAAATGAAGGACGTTCAAAGGTGAAATTTTGAGAGTACAGAATTTGTAGGTTCCTGTCAGGATTAAAGGCAAGGTTAGCAGGAAGAGGGAACCTTGCTTTTCGAGGAATATTGGGGATGTGTATAGAAGGTATAGGCAACATGGAGTAAATGAGGAGTATAAAAAATGCAAGAAAAACCAAGAAAAAAATTGGGAAGGCTAAAAGAGACCATGAGATTTATTCGGCAGACAATTTGAAGGAAAATCCTAAGGTATATTAAGAACAAAAGGATGGTAAGGGACAAAATTGGTCCCCTTTAAGATCTGAGATGTCGACTTTGTATGAAGCCAAAAGAAATGGAGGAGATTTTATATGTTTTTTTTTAATTAGTATTCATTCATAAAACGGGCACAGAGTTGTGGGAAGTAAGGAAAACAAGCAGTGAGGTTAGGGGACCTGTATATATTAAAAAGGAATTGCTTTCTGTCTTAAAGCAAACAAGGGTGGATAAATCCCTTGAGCTGACAAGATATTCCCTTGGATCTTGAGGGAGGCTAGTGTAGAAATTGCAGGGGCTCTGGGAGAAATATTTAAAATGTCCTTAGCCACAGATGTGGTGCCGGAGGATTGGAGGTAGCTCATGTTGTTCCATTGCTTAAAACGGCTCCAAAACTAATCCTGGAAATGACAGGCCAGTGAGCCTGACATCAGTAGTAGGTAAATTATTGGAAGGTGTTCTAACAGGTCAGATATACAATTATTTGGATAGCCAGAAACTGATATGGTTAGTCAACATGGCTTTGTGCGTTGCAGGTTGTGTTTAACCAATCTTATAGAATTTTTTGAGGAAGTTACCAAGAAAGTTTATGAAGAAAAGGCTGTGGATGTTGTATATATTGTCTTTAGGAAGGCCTTTTAGAAGATCACATATGGGAGGTTAGTCAGGTAGGTTCCGATGCTGGGTATTCATGAAGTCGTGAATTGGATTCAACAATAGGAGAAGCCAGAGAGTAGTGGTGGATGATTGCTTTTCAAACTAGAAGCCTGTGCCTAGTGGTGTACCTCAGGAATCGGTGCTGGGACCATTGTTGTTTGTCATCTATATCAATGATCTGGATGATAATGTGGAAAATTGGATTAGCAAGTTTGCAGGTGACACCAAGATTGGAGGCATTGTGGACAGTGAATGAGTTTTTCAAAACTTGCAGAGGGATCTTGACCAGTTAGAAAAATGGGCTGAATGATGGCAGATGGAATATAATGCAGACAAGTGTGAGGTGTTGTATTTTGTAAGGACAAACCAAGAAAGAACATACATATGGTAGGGCACTGAGGAGTGCAGCAGAACAGAGAGCTCTGAGAATACAGATACATAATTCCACGAAAGTGGTGTCACAGGTGGATAGGGTTGTAAAGAGAGATTTTGGCATATTGGCCTTCATAAATCAAAGTATTTAGAAGAGGAGTTGGGATGTTATGATAAAGTTGAACAAAACATTGGTAAGGACAAATTTGGAGAATTGTGTGCAATTGTGGACACCTAACTACAGGGAAGATATCAATAAGATGGAAAGAGTGCAGAGGAAATTTATTAGGATGTTGCTCTAACTTCAGGAACTGAGTTACAGGGAAAGGTTAAACAGGTTAGGACTTTATTCCCTGGAACATAAAAGAATGAGGGAAGATTTTATTAGCGGTATTTAAAATTATGAGGGGGCTAAAAAGGTAGGCTTTTTCCATTGAGGGTAGATGAGATACAAAACAGAGAACATGGTTTAAGAGTGAAAGGGGAAAAGTACAGGGGGAACATGAGGGGAACGTCTTCACACAGAGAGTGGTGAGATGTGAAATGAGCTGCCAGCAGAGATGGTGAATGTAGGCTCAATTTTAACATTTAAGAAGAATTTAGATAAGTACATGGATGGAAGAGGTATGGAGGTCTATGGATGGTGCACATCAGGGAAACTAGACAAGAATAAAATGGTTCCACGCAGACTAGAAGAGCCAAAGGGGCCCATTTCAGTGCTATCATGTTCTGTGGTTCTAAATATCTTCCAAGTGTACAGAAATATTGTGTGATAAAAAGGATTAAAATAAAAACACAGAAACGCTTGGGAACTCAGCAGGTCTCGCTGCGTCCATGGGAAGTAAAGATATGTTACCAACATTTCTGGCCTGAGCCATTCATCAAGATAAAACAGATTGTTCTGACTGGCAGGCGCAGCCAAGTGTTAAATGACTACTTGTCAGTTTGGTCCAGCAGAATTTTGGTGAGAAATATATTTGTAACTGATGTTGGCTTAGGCACCACTCTTAAAAATTCCTGAAATTGTAATTAACACTAGTTCATTCTCTACAGCTGTCAACAAGATTTCAGCAGTAAACCACAGCACTTACATTCCTGAACTGGCCGTGGAAAGACAAAATCAATCCCAACTGAACTAATATTGAAACTGTAAATGTTCCACGTTCTGTTTAAACATTCTTTACAACTGTTGTTAAGTACAAAATAAACAACAATTGTCTTGCACAACATAAGAAATACCAAGGAATAGAGCCAGGCATTCAAAATATTAGTTACAACACTTATGTACTTGTGATTTATATTATGATGAGAAATTACATGCAAATTTGTAGCTTTCAACTCTAGCCTAATTACTGTACTATAAACCTTTTGGAGTCTGACAGATTTACAGTATTAGGGAACAATCCTTCTTTATCTGCTCTGTCAACAGTTAATGAGATATCAAAGTCCAGCATTTTCTTAGGGTTGATATGGGAGAAATTTGCAGCATCTTGCAAAAATTGAATGGATTAGGCATGGTTGTAACATGGACATTTTTCTTAGAGCAAAGTTGGAACTAGTGGTATTCTGTATTCACAGGAGAATAAGTTGGCAGGCATACTTACAATATGGTGGAGAGGAATCATTTCCTCTAATTGAGTCCAGAACAAGGAAGCATAATTTAAATTGCAGCAAAGCAATTTAGAAATTGTGAAGCAGATGATGGGCAGTTGAAATCTGGAACACTGTTGCTCCAAAGATTGTGTGTGCTTGGTCAATTAACTCTGGAGAAAGTGTTTTTGAAGCAAGGGCATTGATCCAAAAACTTTAAATTTTAAACCTAGGCTACATATAGCACAAGTACAAAAATATTAATTGGTTATCAAATTATGCATTTTACTTAATGATCAGATATACAGATGCTTAAGAATTATTTATTTTTGTTTGAGACCTCTAATTTTAGAGTGTTATCAATATTGTTTTGTGGACAGATGAAAATAACTATACAAGTTGTCAATATAGTGTTTAAAGAGTACAGAGCAGATAACCTCTTACAAAGGCAGAAGAAAAATCCTCAAGTAGCTTGTACCACATCTCTCACAAGAAAATAGTTGAGGTTGTCAAAGACTTATTATCTTACCCTTGAACTACATTGAAGGTATTCTTATTGATCAAATGGCCTATACAACTCCACTGGAAACTTTGTACAATACCTATACTTGGACTCTGATACAGAAAATAACATTGACCTCTTTACCTCCCCCATCAATCTTCAAAGGCATCCACTGCTATCATTGTCTGGAAGAACCACTAATCAGAACTTAACAGGACTCCAATGGGGCAACAAAAACTATACACAGTACTCCAAATTCAGCCTTACCATAATTTATACAGCTGCCTTGTGACTTTCCACCTTTATACTCATTGTACTGATCAATGAAGGCTAGCTGGTTTCTCTTCTCTAGTGCACTATCTACTTTCCATTTTCAGTGAACTATGTATTTGCATTTTAAGACCCCTCTGGACATCAATGCTAAGATCCATAACCAGAAGATAGGACAAAAATTCTACAATTCCCTCCAAACCTAGTCATGAATGCTGGTGAATAATTGAAGAGCGAACATCAGACTGCTTTAAAACAACCCATACTTAATATTACCAAGAACCAGCATGTGAGTGCTGAACACAAGACTGAAACATTCACATCCACATTCTGACAAAATATCAAGATGCTGATCCATCTTGGCTTCTTCCAAGATCCCTATCATTGCAGAAGCCAATAAGGCTATAAAACCAAACTCTATTCCAGCTGTAATACTGAAGACTTAGATGCACCACTCGCCAAGCTGTTCCAGTTCAGTTACAACATCAGCAACCTATCCAGCAAACTGAAAAATTACGTTCACAAAATTCAGGACAAATCCTCCATCAAGCCATTCTCAATCATCAAAATGATGGAAGGTGCATCAACCATGCTTTAAAGTGCCACTTACTAATAATCTGATCAACAGTGCCAAGTTTTATTTTTGCAGGATTACCACTTGATTCCAGACCTCTTTGCAGCCTTGACCAAACGCAGACCAAAAAGCTAAATTCCAGAGGTGAGACGGTCTGTTCTTGACATCAAAATAACATTTGGCCAAATGTGGCATCAAGGAACCATGGTCCAAATGAAGTAAACGCACAAGAACGAGATTCCAAGAGTTGGAGTTGTACCTGTGCTGGGAAGGTTGGTTGTGATCACCAGATCCAATACCAACAGAGTCATCAAGTTTGCAGATGACACAGCTGTAGTTGGCCTGATCAGCAACAATGACAAGTCGCACTACAGAGAAGAGGTGGAAAATATCATGAAATGGTGTGAAAATAACACCCTGAATCTCATCATGGAGAAGACAAAGGAGACGATTGTGGACTTCAGGAAGACCAGCCTTCACTACAGATTAATAGCTTGGTAGTGGAGAGAAGAGACCACCAAGTTCCTTGGAGTTCACTTAAGTAACCTATCCTGATCATACAACATCTCGTCACTTGCCATTAGTATGCTGAGGCAAGCAAGGATACAGCCACTATTCTATCAACTTTCTACAGGAACTCTATCGAGAGCATACTAACCGGCTGCATCATAGTGTGGTACAGCTGCTGTTGTGCAATGGATTGGAGTTCAATTCACAGGTCCATAAAAGCAGCAGAGAGAATGACTGGGGTCTCTCCACCATCAATGTGATTTACAGGGATCATTGTTTAAAGAATGCTTGTAACATCACCAAGGACCCTTATCATTCCATGTGCAATATTTTCTAGCTACTCCTGTTGGAAAAGAGATAACATCAAGCTGAGGAACAGCTTCTTCCCACGGGCAGTGAGACCTGCTGAATGACTGATGAACCTGCTAAAATAACTCTCCGAGACTCCACTATTTATTAATAAGATTTATTTTATGTATACTTATATATGTACTGTACTCATCTGTATGTGTGTTTGCATATGGACTGAAGAACATTGTTTCGTCGAGCTCTACTGTTATAATTAGACGATAAATAAACTTGTTGGAGATCAGTCATCACTGCTCGGGGAGTATTGTGAAAATTCCTCAGGACTGAGTTCCTGACCAAAACACCTTCATCTCCTGCTTCAATAACAATCCCTTGTGTCATAAGTTGATCGGTCTATTCTGCTTCTTGTTCTTACATTTACTATAGATTAGAAATGTATAGCAAGATAAATGCTTAAGATTATAACTGCAATTGACAATCTTAAATGATGACAATATGGTTGTGAGTCTTGTTGACGATCTTCAGCATATTTACTGAATGTCTCCAAGAGTGTTTAGCTTTATTTTGACAGATCTGTGTGGGTAAACCTACTGTGTCCGTGTGGTCTTGTTTCTCCTTGCATTAACAATGCGCTGGCAGGTTGAGAAGCTGTTGTAAATCATTTGTATTGTAGGTCATTTGCATAAGAATCAAAGAGAAGTCGATATGCATAGCAGAAAGAATCTTGTAGGGGTGCAGGGAAAAGAGGCTGATGGGATTGCTCTGCTGAGGACCACCTTAAAGCCAGTTGTGCTGAATGACCACCCATAACTTATTAATTACTGAGCAACTTTAAAATGGCTTAAAGTAAATGATAATAATGCCAATAAATAAACAAATGCAAGACTTACAAGAAATCTGCTACAAGATGCAATCTCATTCAGTAATAAAATTAGAAAAATATTCCTTGATTGACTAATATTCTGAAATATGTTTCCTAACATTTCTCTATTTCATGTTAGATATTAAAGTTAACTGCATAAAAAAGTATACAGGCTGTAGAGTACAGACAATGGGAATGTGACTATGGGAAAGACTATGGGAAAAATAAACAAACAGCAAAATACTGCAGGTGCTGAAAATCTGAAAAAAGCACATCCAGAAATAATTACCAAGTCAGGGAGAATTTGTGAAGGAATAAATGTATTTAACATTTCAGGTCAACAACTAGTAAAATGTCACTGATCTGAGTATTTAATTCTGTTTTCCTCTCTCTGTTGATACTGCCTAATTTGTTGAGTATTTGTAGCAGCCATTCCCAACAAAGTCAATATGCCCCCTCCCTCACCCTGGGGCCATAACACATTTAAGGGGAGCCATGGACAAAAATTATAAAATATTTTTCACGTTTTAAATTTAGTCAGTGGGAGAACAGTACCGAAGAAACCAATGAAACTTGGCTCTTTCACAGGGAAAGGGACCCATAAGCTTTGAGCAGTATCCTAAGGGGGGGCCACAGCCCAAAAGGTTGAGAATGGCTGATTTGCAGATTTTTTTTTGTTTTTAATCACATATGAGGAAACCCAAGGGCAGCCAGTATTCCTAGATATGTAGAAGAAACTGCTTGGTACATAGAGAGTGAAATTTTGAAAGCCATGGGACATTACAAACAACTAATGTTATATCCCACAACATCCAAGGTAAAGAGGAATTCCATAAATGTTATACAAAAGTGAACGGCAGAGCCATTTGGATTTTATTGTACCAGATTACATTAAAAGGACATTGCAAAGGGGAACCAATAGCCATTATGTTCATAGGCCCTCCCCTATAGTCAGTTTCTCAATGGATCTCAGGATTTAATGAATGATTACTCAGAGTTTTGATGATATGGCCATGCAATCAATCCTTTGGGAACCAAGTACATGGCCTTTCATTCACACTCAAAAAATATCTAATACAGTTATCTTTGAGCCTTAAGTTCTTTCAGTGTAAAGTATTATCCTATGTACAGGTCACTGATGTGTCCTTTGTGACCTATACCATTTCACTGGTTAAGAAATGATAATGAAGGTGCATTTCTCCATTGAAATTTGCCAATTTGCTGAGAATTCATATGCCACATTATACAGTTACATTTTCTTCCAGCCCTGCAGTACAAACGTATTTTTGAATTCGAGTAATACTGCACCTTAACAGCTCATAGTTTCAATATATAAATGAACCAAATCTTTACTAACCTCAGATTGTTAATAGTACTATATTAGAGATAAAATCCAAAATACTATTTCAGGAAAGTTGTATGTATTGCAAATCAAACTCTTTCAGATTTTGTTTGGTATTAAAAGGTTGTAATTAACAGAGAATAACTGAATGTGACTGAGAACTCACCGAGGTAATACAAGCCACATATTCCATGATGGTGACCAGTCCTCTTCGAGTAAGTTGCTTTGATTGCAGATGGGATGTATTTGGCCATCAGCATTGTCTTTTTCTGCTACCCTTAGCTCCAAAACTTTGAAAATAACAGATGTGGAGGCTGCACTCTGCTTTATGATAGGCACTGCTTCACTTTGCGTCATACCGGTAAGTTCAATACCATTTACATTCAACAGAATGTCACCTAAGGGCAAAGTAAGTACATAAATCAGAAGTTCATTTTATACTTTGAAATGGACAAGCTTGACTTTGCTTCATTGACTATGCTACCTTCCATATCCCACACTATACCCTGCATGCTGTTCATGTGTATGAGTTGATTTGCCTGGATAGCACACAAAAGCTTTGAATTGTTACCCAGTACATATGACAGTAAACAATATATACACACACACACACACACACACACACACACACATATATATATATATATATAAATATATTTTTAAAAAAATTTCATTCAACATTTGTCTAATGAATGAGACATGGTTAAAATGAAAACTTTACATAGAACTCTTGGAAATTGTCCTGAGCATGACATCAATGTCATTACTTAGCAGCTTTTTCCATGCACTGTATTTTTTCTTTCATTTGATATATGGGACATCAACAAAGGAATCTTTGAAAGAGAGTGGTGCTGCTGGAGCTCTGAATGACCTGCTGAGGGAGCCGATGGTGGTTTTCATTGAAATCCCGCAACCGCAGGTCTGCACCCAAGATAGCGGTGCATTAATCGGCAGCAGCCACGAGGGGCTAAAGACTCTGGGGAAGCAGAAGACTAGAGCAGGACACCAGAGGACAGGAAGATCACGCATCGTCTGAACAGGAGAAGTGGAGACAATCTGCAGGGACAGTGACGCTGGTGGTGGACCAGTGAGGGGCTCTGTGGCTGAGGGACCAGTGCATGCGGCAGAATGCTGGAAACTCATGGCGAGCAACCCATGGAAACTGTGGGCTGCTGGAGACTGCTGTCAGGAAACTCACCCCGGGGCTGTGGGCTGCTGGAGATTGGCTCGAACTGGCTGGAGGAGTACCAGATATCAGAATCAGGATGCGAGGAGGTGCCAAAGGGTTTCTGACTGTGTTGGAGGTTCGGATCTGGAGCTCAGGTTGCCAAAGGTTTGGACTTGGTCTGTGTGGCTGCAAGGACTGCGGAAGCACTGGAGGTGAATCTACGGACATTCAGTGGTGGGGTGGGGGGGGGGGAAACTCTCTTTTGCATCTCTCTCTCTCTCTCTCTCTCTCTCTCTCTCTCTCTCTCTCTCTGACTGTGTCTGTAAGAGGCCCTTAGGCAATTCCTGCCGGTGGCTAATCTGTCTGTCTTGCAGCAGGCAAAAAGAAATTCATATAATATGACACTGTTTTATTACTATGATAATAAATGAATCTTGAATTGGCAGTTCGCCATCTCTTGCTCCAGTGATTCAGTAGGAAGTGGTCAACAGCAGTCTGGATTGATTTCCTGTTTGAATTCTTTAATGATTCTTCCTTCAGTCAACCATAAAAACAACTGAGATTGAGATACAATATTGTGAAATGCAACTCCAAACAACAGGACAACTTCTGCCAATCCAGTAACCATTATTTTAATTTACAGGGTTGTTGAGTGAAACTCATCCGACATGATGAAAAATCACATTTAACAACCTAGATCTCTAAGAGTGAGACATGGAAAGAGTTCAGACTTAGGGCCGAGACCTTTGTTAAATCTCCGGTCCATGTAACAATTTACACATTTTGGATACCTTTAAAATTCTGACTAAATGTTCCTCTGAAAGTAGATTAAAATCTTTGTGTTTAGTTAATAAAAGCCAAAATCTCCCAATCCCAGAACAGGGTTTGAGATTCAAGATTCCTTTATTGTCATGTACTATTATAGAACATGTAATATGACACAAAACTGCACTCTGCCTGCCTTTACACAAAGGGTCACCATTAATGTCGCCTGGTGCCCCTTGAACGACGTTTAGATGACACTAAAGTCAAAGTGGTGGACGTGAATTGATGGAACCCATCTCCATCAATGGAAAATGTTCCTTTTTTTTTGGTTTACCCAAAATTGTATTGTGTTTAAAAGGGTGGTACAGTTAGCGCATTGTTTAGTGCAGCACTATTACAGCACCAGCGACCCAGGTTCGAATCCAGCACAGTCTGTAAGGAACTTTATCGTTCTCTCTGTGCCTGTGTGGTTTTCCTTCGGGTGCTCCGGTTTTCTCCCACCCTTCAAAACATACAGGGGTTGAAGGTTAATTGAGGTATCTGGCAGGCCTGGGATCATGGGGCCATTACCATGATGTCTAAATTTAAAAGTATGAGCATAAATTTAAAGGAAAACAAACAACATCCAGAAACACGTACAATAAATGCTAAAGCAACATAGGACTGAACTTATTCTATTTGCTTTTTAAAATAGTACTGCATATGTCATTTGCAAAAAAATCTTGCCGTTTTTTATTCTTCCATCATTTCCCAAGCATCCATTGGGATGTACATTTGTAACATAGATTGGAAGATCCCAGCCTTTGCTCAGAAGACCTCCTGATATAGTCATTCCCAAGGACTCATGAACTTCTTTGCTCACATTGATTATCTTTTCATGGCATGTGAAAGCATGAAGGAAACTCTAGAAAAGACACAAATAATTTGTTAGGCACAAGAGCAAAATATGTCTAGGGTACTATACAAAATACATCTTCTAACAAATGCAGCTCATAATTAAGGTTAGGTTTTGGCAGGGGACACCTATTTTCATTTACTTATTCTTACAGTGGAGTTTCAGCAACATTCAGTGCTTTGAGATGTCTGTGCAAGTAGTTCAAGTATTAAAATGTACAGGAGGGAAGATGTCACTGATGCTGGTAAATCATAAGGCTTGTAGTAAAGCTGCAGATACTGATTGTAATTAAAAAAACTAAGCATTGTTGGAAGAACGCATCAGGTCTCGCAGTGAAAACTGGAGGTAAATATATATTACTGACCTTTTGGGCTTAAGGCCTTCCTCCATGAAGTTTGTGTCAGGTTTGAGCACTTGCGCTTCAGATATTCTCCTTTTGACACATTGGCAGCAGCTTTGCTTATGCATTGAAGGTGATGAATAATTTCAACATCAGTTTCTGCCTTCCCTGAGTGATGGCTCCTGAGATGATGTAAGTGCTCCTCATTTTATACTCCAGGGAGAAGCTTATTTGTGAGATACAACAATATGGTAGGAGTGATTAAGTAATGGGCTTGCCTAACTTGATTTTGCTAAGATTGGGTTCTGCTGAGGACAGGTTGGCTAAGATCATAGCTTGCATGCCATCTTAAACAGATGTGAATTTTTTTTTATGGGCAGCTGAAGTTGCTGAGAATGCTCCACAGATCCTTTTGATTAATGAAGTGTCACACATAGACACAGGAGCTGCTCACTGCATTTCTTTGAAAGCTATCACACATTGATTATTGTGTCTACCATGCTCAAAGAGCAGAATCCACATAGATTATCAGTAAATTGCTGTAGTCCTTAAATCTGTCCTTCAGTCACACATTTTCTGTTAGAATTCACCTTTAGGAGATTCCATTCCAGGAACACCTTGCATTTGTCATTAAATGTGGTTACTAACGCAGTTATTTACTAGTACACTTTTTCTGGCTTCAACAGGCTGAACTCAGAACTCACAACCTGTCTTCAAAATGGGGTTTTCAACAAGCCTGCCAGCTTGTTGTTGCAACCTCCAAAAGGCACCATGAAACTACCAAACTGAATTCTCTCTCTCTCTATTTGCAAAACCACACGATCCCTCTATGAATGGCAAACTGCAACCAGATTGCAGCACTGGGATCAGTTTTTGCCTGGGCATCTGTTACTTTAAAGATAATAGTCCATTTACTTCACAACATCAATCCAATAAACACCTATTTGTGAAAAATGCTTATGGAGACTTCAAAGTTTCTGTAAAGTCACTGTGGACATGAAGTCTCCCCTTATGCATAGCTCTTTCATTTTAAATGAGATCTCTTTTGTGAAGTATTACTGTTTGTGAAGTGAAACCCTACAATCTAAACCCCTACAATCTATCTCTTTTAAAGACATATTTATATATACAATATAATATACCCCGTAACTGTAAGCTCTTGCATTTTAAATGAGATCTCTTTTGTGAAGTGTTACTGTGTTTGTGAAGTGAAACCCTACAATCTAAACCCTACAATCTAAACCCAAGACTGAAACCCTACAATCTAAACCCGTACAATCTATCTCTTTTAAAGACATATTTATATATACAATATATATATATGTCCTCAGACAGCTCCAAGAAAAGTGCAGAGAACAAAACAAAGGACTCTACATCACCTTTGTTGACCTCACCAAAGCCTTCGACACCGTGAGCAGGAAAGGGCTTTGGCAAATACTAGAGCGCATCGGATGTCCCCCAAAGTTCCTCAACATGATTATCCAACTGCACGAAAACCAACAAGGTCGGGTCAGATACAGCAATGAGCTCTCTGAACCCTTCTCCATTAACAATGGCGTGAAGCAAGGCTGTGTTCTGGCACCAACCCTCTTTTCAATCTTCTTCAGCATGATGCTGAACCAAGCCATGAAAGAACCCAACAATGAAGACGCTGTTTACATCCGGTACCGCACGGATGGCAGTCTCTTCAATCTGAGGCGCCTGCAAGCTCACACCAAGACACAAGAGAAACTTGTCCGTGAACTACTCTTTGCAGACGATGCCGCTTTAGTTGCCCATTCAGAGCCAGCTCTTCAGTGCTTGACGTCCTGCTTTGCGGAAACTGCCAAAATGTTTGGCCTGGAAGTCAGCCTGAAGAAAACTGAGGTCCTCCATCAGCCAGCTCCCCACCATGACTACCAGCCCCCCCACATCTCCATCGGGCACACAAAACTCAAAACGGTCAACCAGTTTACCTATCTCGGCTGCACCATTTCATCAGATGCAAGAATCGACAATGAGATAGACAACAGACTCGCCAAGGCAAATAGCGCCTTTGGAAGACTACACAAAAGAGTCTGGCAAAACAACCAACTGAAAAACCTCACAAAGATAAGCGTATACAGAGCCGTTGACATACCCACACTCCTGTTCGGCTCCGAATCATGGGTCCTCTACCGGCACCACCTACGGCTCCTAGAACGCTTCCACCAGCGTTGTCTCCGCTCCATCCTCAACATCCATTGGAGCGCTTACATCCCTAACGTCGAAGTACTCGAGATGGCAGAGGTCAACAGCATCGAGTCCACGCTGCTGAAGATCCAGCTGTGCTGGATGGGTCACGTCTCCAGAATGGAGGACCATCGCCTTCCCAAGATCGTGTTATATGGCGAGCTCTCCACTGGCCACCGTGACAGAGGTGCACCAAAGAAAAGGTACAAGGACTGCCTAAAGAAATCTCTTGGTGCCTGCCACATTGACCACCGCCAGTGGGCTGATAACGCCTCAAACCGTGCATCTTGGCGCCTCACAGTTTGGCGGGCAGCAACCTCCTTTGAAGAAGACCGCAGAGCCCACCTCACTGACAAAAGGCAAAGGAGGAAAAACCCAACACCCAACCCCAACCAACCAATTTTCCCCTGCAACCGCTGCAATCGTGTCTGCCTGTCCCGCATCGGACTTGTCAGCCACAAACGAGCCTGCAGCTGACGTGGACTTTTTACCCCCTCCATAAATCTTCGTCCGCGAAGCCAAGCCAAAGAAAAAAATATATATACCCCGTAACTGTAAACCTGTTGCTACTAAAAGTCAGCAATTTAGCGCCGGGGGATAGTGCATTTATTAAGTCAGAAGTGAGACGCCTTCTCACTGAGGGGGGTAATAGAACAGAGTATGAGCCCCTGGAGAGCCTAAGTAGTGGTGGTGAAGAGTGCGGAGAAACACTGGATGGTCAATGATAACTCCCAGACCATCAATAGGTTCACCCGGCTGCATGCATACAACCCGTCCCTTTTAGCCAACATGGTCAACCAGATTGCACACTTAAAGGTGTTCTCCACCATAGACCTTAAGTCCGCCTACCACCAGCTCACCATTCGCACGGAAGATCGCCAGTATACTGCCTTCAAGGTGTATGGTCGGCTTTACCACTTCCTGAGGATCCCCTTTGGAGTCACGAATGGAGTTTCAGTCTTTCAGAGGGAAATGGATTGGATGGTGGATGAACACAAGCTGTGGATCACTTTCCCATATCTTGACAATGTCACCATCTACAGCCACGACAAGCAGGCTACATTAGGAACCTCCAGAAATTCCTCCACACTGCAAAACACCTAAATTTGACAATATAACACAGGGAAGTGTGTCTTCAGCACACATTGCCTGGCTATACTAGGCTGCGTTGTAGAGAATGGAGTCATCAGGCCCATCCCTGACTGCATCCACCCCCCTGCTAGAACTCCCACTCCCCCCTCTGACTCAAGGCCTTGAATAGGTGCCTGGACATTTCCTCTTATCAGTGGGTCCCCAGCTACGTGGAGAAGGCCCAACTCCTCATCAAATATGGCAATTCCAAAGCCTGTTGGTTTAAAGCATCTGTTGACTTTAAAATTTTCTAACATTTTAAAATTCTCAATCCAATTCATCCAATCTTGTGAGATGGAATCTGGTGTAGTTCCATTCCATCTAAATTTTCTTCTGCATAATTCTTGCAGAATTTTCTTGGCTATTAATGCCAATATTTCCAAAGGATCGTATATTGATCTTACAATCAAAAGAATACCTCTTCTTGTCAAAGGTCATTCTTCCAAAACAATTTTGAATTTGAAAACTTCACATTGAACACACCATTGCACTCCTAGAATTCTTTCAACAGCTAGAAGGTAACAATCCAAGTTGAGATGTTTTATCTCCTTTGCTCCTTCTGCCTCAGGAGTAACAGCCGATACATCTCGACTGTTGCTAATCCATTTCATAAGAAAGAAACCTCTTTAATACAGATCTCTTTTAACTCATGATAAAGATCTATTGCTGCTTTTTCTGAAACCACTGAAGTAAGACAATCATCAACATAGAAATTATTTCTGAAATGTTTATAGCTTGAGAACTAAATTGGCCTTCATTGCCTTCAGCACATTTCCTGAGAGCAAAATTTGCTCAACTCAGTGATGAAGTTGCTCCAAATAGATGAACTGTCATTCTGTATTTAATAATTTCTTTAGTGTAATCACCATTAGGCCACCATAACAATCATAGAAAATTACGATCTTCCGATGGTACTTTTACTTGATGAAACATCGCTTCAATATCAATTACAATGGCAATGGCTCTTTACAAAATCTCATCAAAACAGCTATTAAAGTACTGGTTAAGTCTGGACCTTGTAAAAGATGAGAATTCAATGAAACTCCTTGAAATGATGCTCCACAATCCAACACGAAGTTTCTCCTTTTGTGGATGAGGTAAATACCATTCTCTTACATTCCAAGATATCTTCTGATACCTTTTCTACACAATCCTTGGTCATCACATCCAACAAGACATTGGTAGATTCCAAATGAAAGGAAGAATTTCTCTTGAATTTTCTCTTCAAATTCAGTATATGCTGTTCGCAATTATTTTATTGTCTGGCATACAAATTTCTCTTTTCTTTAAAGGAAATGCTATACAGTAATGACCATCAACATGTTTAACAGAATTTGGAACTAAATCCAGAAACTGCTTTTCCTCCTTTGACGTTTCTTGAATATCTGTGAGACATTCAGGAAAATCAATTTTAAACTGTTGTTTCCACAGATCATTAAGTTTGGCAACTGAAATTCTGTTGACAATTACATTCAACGACCCCTGATCATTATTTATTTTTCCTCCTAATGGTCCATTAATTGTCATTCCAAGATTATTTCTGGAGGTTCAAGAGCTTTTGGTACATTTAATCCAATTAACATCTCGATTTTAGCATCAATCTTGGGTAAGAAATGTCTTTTAGATGATCCCACTGTTTGATATCATCCTGATAGGGAATATTCTCCTTATTCACATGCATAGTCTTCTGAGTATATACATGTGGAGGATCGCAAAATTCATTGCTATTCAATTCGGCAATCTGTAAACCTGAAACTATATTAGTTTCAATGTTCTTTTCATCATTCATCATCTTCAACAAGATCTGTGATCTTTTACCATGAAGATTAAATTTATTCATAAATTCAACAGTAAAAATGAGACGGTACTTCCTGGATCAAAAAATGCATAGGTTCTCAGTATGAAGTTCCCCTTTTTAGCTTTAACCTGTACAGGAACAATTGAAAGGCTTTGTCACAAGCCCCAATAAGACTGTTTGTCTGAACCGAAGCTGAACCATTCCATATAACTATATAACCGTTTACAGCACGGAAACAGGCCATGTCGGCCCTTCAAGTCCGTACCGGTTCACTTGAACACTCCACTAGCTCCTCCGCAAACTCCTGAGGAAGTAGAGGCTTTCTTCATGATGCCATTGGTGTGTTGGTTCCAGGAAAGATCTTCCGAGATAGTGACTCCCAAGAACCTACATTTGCTCATCCTCTCAGACAATTACATTAGAAAGCATCAACGATTCTCACTCTAACTAGGTTTTTAGTCTTGGATTCAGATTGTTTGACTTCCTTCTCAATTTTACTTCATTAAGTATGCAATAACATGGGATGTTTTAAACTGCATATATCACAAATAAGTCATTTATTACAAGTTTTGTTGATGTATCCTTTACACAAACAACCAAAACATATTCCATTCTTCTTTAAAAAGGTTAATTTCTTGTCATGATTCTCCAATCATGAACATCTTTCTAAATTTGCAATACAAACAGCTTTCCTGAACAGTCAGACTTTCCTTTTTCTTTTTTTTCTCTTGTTCTTTCTTGTGCTTGTATCTGACACCTCACTGACAAAAGACGAAGGAGGAAAAACCCAACACCCAACCCCAACCAACCAATTTTCCCTTGCAACCGCTGCAACCGTGTCTGCCTGTCCCGCATCGGACTTGTCAGCCACAAGCGAACCTGCAGCTGACGTGGACATTACCCCTCCATAAATCTTCGTCCACGAAGCCAAGCCAAAGAAGAAGATCTGACACAGCAATATCAAAGGTATTTCCCTTTGGTTTCTGTTGAGACGATGATTTAGATTTCTTTACAATCTGTAGGAACTATTGAAGTATCCTTAATATTTCCAAATACTGGTACAGTGTTAACATGTGCATGCCATTCCAAGAATTGTACAACGTCCACAAAAGATGCTTAAGCTCTGCAGCCTTGGTTCTCCATAAGTCACTCAGCTGATAAGAATTTATTTACAATTATCAACAAGTTAGCAAGCAAATTCAGTTCTTGCAAATGTACACTGCTTCTTATTGTGTTACAACATTCTCTCAGAGTGCGTACACTTGTAAAGCCTTTGTGTCCGGATTTTATTGCTGACCAAGAGAGAATCTTGTCCATGTGGGCCTTTGTGATTTTATGTTAATCGCTATAACGATTACGCAATAATTCTTTTGCCCTTTTAAAACCTTGGACTGGATTCATATTTTGGCAACTTTTGACTAACTCCTTCCCCTGTTCTCCAGTACTCTGTTCCAGGTAATAAAGTCGATCTTTAGCATTTTAGTATTACTTTCAACACGATGTTCAAAGGATTTCATGAACGTCAGATATTGTAATGGATCTCCATTAAAAACTGGAATTTCCTTCTTGGGTAAACCATATGAAACTTGTGGCTGCACAAATATAGCAGAAATTTCATTGTGTATTGCTATGAGGACTATTATATTGCCTTGTCCACCATGGCTTGCACTGGTTGTCTTATTATGAATGGAGCAAACAGATTTTAAACTGGTGCCATAGGTATAGGACTTGAGTTGTAACTGATGGCATTGATGGGGATCCTGGTATGTAAGTGACGGCATTGGCTGAGATCCTTGACTTGTCGCTGGTTCTTCAGCAACACGAGAAGAGACGTCAATGGTTGAGAATTATCAACTCGCATGGCTGAACTTTTTTGAAATACTCTCCTTTCGGGAAGATTCATATATTGTGTGCTCGGAAGAAATTGAATGTCGCTAGCTCTTTCCACAGGGTTGGTCATTGTTATTTTAGCACTCACAGCATCACCTGTGGCTCCTTGCTCGAGTCGACTCGTTTCTTGTGACTGTGGTACCCATTGATCTGCTAGAAGTTTAGATGCTAGCCCTTTGGGTATTTCACTTTCAGTGATAGATCTTGCTAATGGTTTGACTTTTTTGCCATATTCATAGCATGTTGTTCCTCAAGTTCTGGTCATTTCTTCTCTCTATTCAATAATCTAATTTGTTCTTCACTAGCCATTTGGTACCTTTTAAGTTGCTCTTCTTGCTCCAATTGTTGTTTCTTGATTTTGGCTTCTTGTTTTATTTGCTGATTCCTGATATAAGCTTCTTGTCTCAGTTGCTGAATCTTCATTTCAGCTTCCATATCTTCTAAAGCATATCTTTTCTTCAACCACTGATGTTGTGCACAGGCAGTAGTCTAGTCTGCTTTCACCATAGCATGCAAAGTTGTACTTGCTCTAGATGCCTTTGAAGACTTTGAAGATCATCCTATGCTCTTCAAATTGGAAATACTCTCATCGGGATTCACATCTGAACTTTCAGATACCGCTGATTGAGACTCTATCTTTTGCATTTCGCTCAGTACAGCACCAGTGGGACTTTGCAACATACATTCTGTTGCAGTTCTACTAACCTTTAAGTCAGCTAATGAGGCCTGCAATGCCTTGATGGTGTCCTCTTCTTGCTTGGTAGTTGAAACCACTTCTTTTATGGTGGCTCACTCCAACTTCCTGCCAAGCGTTGTCGGTCCACCTTGCTGGCTCAACTAACAACCAAGTAGTTATTTGAGAGGAGCTGTTTGCTCGAGGTCTTTAGCCTGACGAGACTTCTTCTCCATCTTGGGTTCTTCACACTGCCACCTGGCTTTTCCTGGTTCCTGGGAACTGTAAACAAATTTGTATCCTGTTTGGTCCCTTTAAGAGAATTTCTCTGAATTGTCTTTGAGTGGTTCTGCACACAAGCTTAGTTATGTTTATAATCTTTAAGAACATATTCTTCTGGGATTCTTGCGAGATGCTGTGAACCAAGGCCACAGGTGTCTTCTAAGACTTTAGCTCAATTTTAAACTGTGCAATTAACAGACATATTCTCATAGAGGCTTCTGGAATATTCTATTTTTACAGCTAGAATGTCTCTTTGCTTTTAACAAGTTGAGTTCTTTCAGACAAATTTTATGACCTTTCTTCCAATAAAGGTTCACAATTATAATTTTCTTTGAATCAAAATACACATGACACTTTCCAAAACGTGTCATCTTCAAGGAAATGTGGGGATGATACTCCAAACTACTATCTTATTAATCCAATAAACCACACTTTGTAGATGCTGCTTTATGTAGCTTTAATTCTTTGATTAAAAAAAAATAAACATTTTGGATAACTTTGCATTAAGATTTTCATAACGATGAATAAACAAAGCATTTACTGTATTAAAAAAATAAAACGATATTCATCTTTAAAGAGATATAAGAAGAAATAAGACAAATTCAAAGAAAATTATCTTGAGCTTACATCTCCTTTATAGTTTGTCGAAGAATGAGATACAAGCTCTTAGTCTGTGTGGATATTATGACATATTATATCATAGTCACTATGGTAACACTACAAACAATAGTCTTTCTTAAAGAGACAAGCACAAAATTAACTAAGAATCAGAAACACAATGTTTTAACTTTTATAGAGCCACCTTCCCAATGCGCACCACCCTGGCCAGGGCTAACTGTCAATACACACACCCTCAACCCCTCCAACCCAGCCAAGCAATCCGGCCTGGCCAACTGGGATGGACCAGCCAAAACTGGTGGAAACTACCAAGGACCCCCAGACAGGGACTCACCAGTCGCAACACCAAAGAAGACTGCTGGACAAACTGAACTTATCAGCAGTGGTTAATCACATCCCTTTTAAAAAGATGGGGTGAATATGGTGAAACCACTATTGCATATATTTGCCATATGTAAATTTCATAACCTTTCCTGGTTGACCCTGCTCTCATTGGCCAGCTTGTGACTCCTTCCCTTTTCTTCCCCATAAAGGCTGTCATGCCACAAGCCTGCACCCAGTTTGAGTCTAAGTCAGAGTGAGTAACCCACACAGGGATGCTGTCCGTCTCTTGTAAATAAAAGCCTTCATTCTCAGCAAATTCAGTTTTTGTGTAATTGATCATGCATCAGAGGTGCAAATGGATTGTGAACATTTTCCATCATGAAAATGAGGCAATCCAGTTTGGGGAATCTGAAGTCATTGAAGAGATGGAGGGCATGTGAAGTATCGTGGATATAGGTACAGAGGGATTGGACCAGGAGAGAAAAGATAGAGTCGGGTAAGAATATACTAGTTCAGTGGGACAAGAGCACTCGGAAACAATGGGTTTACCCAGATAATTTGATTTGCATATCTTGGGTAAGGGGTAAAACTGGGCAGTGCAGGGTTGGGAAACAATAAGATTGGAGGCCTTGGGAAGGAGTTGTTTACTAGAGGTGATGAGATTGGAGATGATGTTGGAGACGGTGGCTTGATGTGCTGTTGTGGGGTCCTGTGAATGGGGTAAGTAGGAGGAGGTGTCTGAGAGCTGCGGTCTGACTTCAGCAAGATTTTACATTTCAATGATGATCCTCCTATTAAAAAAACAAAAATGCTGGAGGAAAGTCTTGAACCATCCATAGGAGATAAAGATATATAACCAAAATTTGGGGCCTGAGGCCTTCTGCAAAGGATGAGCAAAAAGCAGGCACGTGCCTGAATAAAATGGCTGGGGAGAAGGGAAGAAAGGGCAGGGGGAGGAGCATAGGACAAAAGGTGATGATTGGACATGCATAGAGGAGAGGAAAAGTGAGAATTGATCAGGGGTGGGAGTGATTCTGTAAATGCAGAGATGAAGGAGACGGAGGGAAAGTAAGAGAGATAAAGAGAGAGAGAGAGAGAGAAGTGGTGGGGGGGAGGGGAGAAAAAGGGACCATGGACAGACAAATGGTGTATTTTATCGATGGCTTATCCAGGCTACAGCATATGTCACAGATGGAGAACTCTACCAGCTTTAGATGGCAAGTGAGTGAAGGCTCCATTTTGCACATCTCCAAGCCAGTAAGCTCAGAATGCCTCAAATTTAGACAGTGCTGGAATTATCTTTAACATTTTTGGATCATCTCACCATTAGTTACTGTGTAAATAAATGTAGGAAATGCTTACATGGAAGTCAAGCAAGTAAGGATGATGACTGTTAAATAATCTCTTTTGTTCCAGGTTTATAAAAGAAAACCTTCTACCTGGAGAACTTTCACTAGTACTTTTAGAATGTGAGCAAGAACAAGAATATTCAGAAGAGCTAGGAGTAGAGCTCAGAATATGAAGGGGGTACTAAACTTATCTCCACAGTCACCATTAAAATGCTATCTTGAGCAACAAAAATTCCATGATTGTATATAACAGGGCTTATCCAGACTGATAATTACATAAAAAGAGGAACCCAAGTTGGAGAAAGCAGAAGAAACAAAACATATGTACAGAAAATTGCATTCCTGTTTAAAAATTCAACCAGTTTTGTAATATCTATGCTACAAAGATTTGCACAGATGCTCATGAAAGATTTAGATTTTTTAAATCTCAGAATTATGTCAGCAAATCTAAAAGAGAAATTAATTGAATTTTGTAATACTGTTGCAAATGCCACTCTTGTACATCAGGATTTGGGTTTCCCCATATTAAATTATGCTAAATTTGCTTCAGTCAATGAAACAGATCAACAAAAATCAATTGCAAGCGATCCTGCATCACAATGGCTTGGGGTGCTGTGTTTCTAGAAAATGGTCCACGTTACATCTCTGCACATATGTCAAGAAATAGAGTTAAAAAATAATTTTGTATCTTTATTTCTCATTAATTCCATGTAAGCAAATTTATTCAGTTCTCAAATCTTTAGCCAGAGGCTCGTGGATTTCTGGAATTCGTTGCCACATCCAGCTGTGGGAGTTTAAGGGTGAAGATTGATAAGCATCTAATTTGTCAAGGGATATGGGGAAATGGACAGAACTTGGAACTAGATGCGAGAACAGTTTAGCTCAGGAGTATTTGTGGAGCAGACTCGACGGGCCAAATGGCCTACTCTTTTCCTTTATCTTGTGATCTTTGGATCATGATTTGTGAATTTGTAAGGGTAAATTTCCATTTTTGGAACAATCATTACACAGTTAACAGCTGTAATTGAATAAATTACAGAAATGAAGACTACCTTATCACAGTTGTGTTAGCTTTTCGATGTGACTATTAAACCAGTCTATCTTATGTACTCTTTCTCCAAAGGGTCTTAAAACCAATACTTTCTCTTTCCACAGATGCTGCCATATCTGTTAAATTTTCCAGCATATTTTTGTTTTTATTTCAGGGTGCCACAAAATTCTGGCATCTGCTCAATTGCGATGCTGTCATCTTGATCAAAATCCGCCCTCTCCACAAAAAAAATGGTTACAACTGTTAACATTTTCTTTCCACTGAATTTCCCAACCCTCAGTATTTCTCATTCTCCAGGCACAAATATTACATCTGTTTTAAGTACCAACTGAAAACTGCATGGTGAATTTTCTACTGCTATGTTGAGATAAATGGTAAAAATTCCAACTTTGTCAGACCAACCAAATTTAACTTTTTAAAATATACATATTTAAAATTTTATTTCAGCTTAAAATTAAACCCACGAATTTGTGTTGGATTGTGGTAAAACAGTTGAGTGACCAGTACCCAATCTCAACAGATAGAAGACATTTCTGTTATTTTAGAAATGATATAATAGTCTCAGCATAAAAAACTGACATTCAAGATTCAAAATTTTATATCTCGGAATTTAAGCATTTTCTGAAAAGAGTAAAAAGTGTGACCTGCCCAAATAATAAAACAAAATGATCTGAATAATACATCAATGTTTCAATCTGATTAGAAAGTCGTAGTTGTTTCTAACATTTGGAGAGCAAAATAAATTGAGCAAATAAAACCAAAATTCTTAGTGGTTACACCAAAATCATCTAGAACTCTCCATCAAGTCACATGAGCAAGACCACAGGAATTGCAGATGGAGAAAATACCAACTTGGTCTTGGTCCCTTAAAAGTTTATCTTTTCATCTTATAAGTTGAAGAACATTGGGAATAGCACAAGATTGAATTCCAAATGCGCAACAGTTCCTCAGTTCAGCACTGAAATGGCAGGCGCGATCATGTATATTAGGCCATGAAGCAACACTAACCCACCATTTATTGATTTGCCAGCAAAGTGGTAGGATTTATAAATTATGCTGATTTACAAATGCTTAATTTTCCATTTGGCATTCCATTAAGTTAATTTCCACAATACTGATAAAATTCAGAAAAGCCAATATTTTACAAAATCTTTCCAGGACTTACCACTTCAATAGAGATATGACTAAGCAGAAACTATTTTATCTGAAGAATCTAAATGAATGGAAATGTGGAAAAAAAACCATTTTATAAACATGTAATTGTAAGCTGAATAAGTGCTGATAAAATCCAGGCCGAAAGCAGACGTTGTTTATCTTCAGATACATCTGAGTCCACTCAGTGACTCTCCATTGACATTTTTACATCACTGTCTAAGCCGTTCTTCCGGCAACTCTAACCTCTCAGTAATTTTCTATGATAGACATCAGCTTAAATTGACCTTTTTGCTCACGATGAGATAAATATTTAGAAATATTTAGTCTAACAATCACTTCTTCGGGGAAGATTTGCCGATAGACATCATTTTGGTGTCCCATATCCTGAACTTTTGTTTACAAGATATGTGTTGTACATGCTTCGTGTTTTTTTTTGGCACAATTACAGATGTGGCTTTCCTCTTAAAAATTCTTTATCTAAAATTAAATGATTCTTTTTATGATTTGCAAGCTACTATTACCTTTTGTATGGAGTTTTCAGAAATTGTAAAATATGTTTGCTGATTTGCTATCCATTAATGTTATGGAAAGACAGCTCTTTTATTCCAGCATATTCCTCTCCAGCACTGGCATACTGCTGCTGCCAAATAACTCCAACAATCTACCTCTTGATCTATCTGTATGAAGTTTGTATATTCTCCATGACTGCATGCGTTTCATCCAAGTGCTCTGGATTTCGCTAAATGATGCATGGGCTGGTAGATTAATTGGCCATGATAGATTACCCTAACTATGTAGTGAATAGTATAATGTGGGGAAAATTAATGGTAATATCAGAAATTTAAAATGAAAATAAAGTCGGGCTGTTTTGTGAGCCAGTCTTGAATTTCTGGGCTGAATGCTCTCATCCTGTCATATGGAAAATTCTACTCTACACTCAGACTAATGCCTTGTGTTCCAATATAAAAAGAAACTGTAATCTTTTGAGACTAAAGGCTTTGTTTACAAATGTATAAAAATTTAAAATATTAATTTCTAACTGACCTATCATAAATTTCAAGTTGGTATTTTTGTGCAAACATCTCAATTTAATCCATCCCAAGGTCTTTCTTTTAATCCACCCCTATTCATACCTTGTTGCCCAGTTTTCTCTCATCAGGATGAACTGGGTTGCTGCTGTTCCGGTAGCTTTCTTGCAAGATATCAGGGGTTTGTTCCCTTGTCTTTCTTGATACAATAAAATGCACTCTATTTTCGCTAATCTGATGATAAACAACACAAGGCAAACAATCAATGAAATATCTACTTTGAATCCATACCAGAATTTTGAAAATAAATAGCCAAGACCACTGCAATAGAAGATTCCTGGATTCATATTAAAACTAAAACATTTCAATATTTCCACATTATATTTAAATATTTTAATGTAATGATGTGATTCTATAACCATTCTTACTATTCATCTAGGTGTTACCAATTTAGGCTGAGAATGTAGTTGTAGTTGGAACAGTTAACATAGCTTGAAGATAACACCAAAATTGATGGTATGAAGATTATTTAAGATTACAAAAGTATTTAGATCACTTGGGAAAATGACAAAGGAATGCCAGATGAAATTTAACTTGGACAAGTGTAAGGTGTTGCATTTTGCAAAGTTAAACCAGGCCAGGACTTGGACAATAACTGCTGAGTCCTAAAGATGGTTGAAGAACAGAGAGACCAAGGAATACAAGTAAATAATTCTCTCAAAGAGGCAGCTGAGGTAGACAGGGTGAGAAGGTTTGGCATGCTTTCCTTCAGTGGTCATGGCATTGAGAACAAGATTTGGGACATCATGTTACAATTATATAAGACATTGGTGAGACCACACTTGGAGCATTGTGTGTGTTTTTAGTCACCAGCTTTTGGAAAGATACCATTATCTGGAAAGATAATGATTTACAAGGATGTTAGTAAAACTGAAGGGCTTGTGATATAACTGGAAAGTCAAAAGGATAGTTCATTTTTTGATGGAGCATTGGAGCCAAGGAATGACTTTAGGAGGTATATATAATCACCAGGGCATATTGACAGTCTTTTTCCGAGGATAACCATAACCATATAACCGTTTTCAGCATGGAAACAGGCCATGTCGGCCCTTCAAGTCCGTACCGGTTCACTTGAACAACTCCACTAGCTCCTCTGCAAACTCCTGAGGAAGTAGAGGCTTTCTTCATGATGCCATTGGTGTGTTGGTTCCAGGAAAGATCCTCCGAGACAGTAGGGGAGTCTAAAGCTAGAAGGCAGAGATTTAAAGGAGGTCTGAGGGGCAACTTTTTCTTATGAAGTACAGTGGGTATATGGAAAAAGATGCCACAGCAAGTATAAATGTTGGCACAAATATTTAAAAATATTAAATATATATTAATATATTAAATATTTAAAATATTTAGACAAGTTGATAGATATTAAATTTTAGAGGGATGTGGGACAATCACAGAAAAATAGGATTACTTGGGTAGGCCACTTGATCTGCATGGATGTAATGGGCCAAAAAGTCTGTTTCCCTAATGTATACCTCTATGACTCTACAGATACATTGGTATTGACATTCTAACTATTATATTGATATAAATGTATCAATTTTAGTTCTGTTAAATAATTTCAGATTTTGTCAATGAAATTATAGTATTAGGAATAACTTCAAAATGCAATGACTACTAAATGTATCTGTAGAGTCATAGAGGTATACATTAGGGAAACAGACTGTTTGGCCCATTACATCCATGCAGATCAAGTGGCCTACCCAAATAATCCTATTTGTCTGTGATTGTCCCACATCCCTCTAAAATTTAATATCTATCAACTTGTCTAAATATTTTAAATATTTAATATATTAATATATATTTAATATTTTTTAAATATTTGTGCCAACATTTATACTTGCTGTGGCATCTTTTTCCATATACCCACTGCACTTCATAAGAAAAAGTTGCCCCTCAGACCTCCATAAAATCTATGCCTTCTAGCTTTAGACTCCCCTACTGTCTCGGAGGATCTTTCCTGGAACCAACGCACCAATGGCATCATGAAGAAAGCCTCTACTTCCTCAGGAGTTTGCGGAGGAGCTAGTGGAGTTGTTCAAGTGAACCGGTACTGACTTGAAAGGCCGACATGGCCTGTTTCTGTGCTGTAAACGGTTATATGGTTATATGGTAAATGCACAGATAACAATCAGTAGTACAAAAACTGGAAATAAGCAGGAAATTAGGAAGACAAAGAGGCTTATGAAATATCACTGGCAGTCAGGATGATAGTAAATCCAAAAGCTTTTTAGAAGTATGTTAAGGAAAAAGAATAACCTGAGAAAGAGTGAAGCTCATTATGTAAAAAAAACAGGAAAACTCTATACACAGAGATAAAAACATAAAATTTACATCTTATATCAATACTTTTCTTTGTGAATACTGATGAAAATGAATTTGGAGAACATAAGAAAGGAAAAAGTAAAATTCTAATGCACGTCTCCATGAATAAAGAAAAGGTACCCAATGCCTTGTTAAGTTTAAAGGTGGTTAAATTCCCAGGACACGATGAAATTTACTCTCGTTTATGGTGAGAGGCAAGGAAAGTGATTTCTGAGGCTATGGCTGAGACCAGTGGTGACAAAATAGGTTGCAAGTGCAGTCTCGTTTTTTAAAGAAAGCATCATGGAAAAGTCTAGTGAATATATTCCTGTGAGCCTCTCGTTAATAGTAGGGAGATTATTGGAAGAAATTCTCAAGGATAGGATTGCTAATTACTTGGAAAGAAAGGAAATAATGGCCAGAGGCTTGTTTCTATGCCGTGTGTCTCTATAAAACATTCCTCGAATCATTTCTGAAATACTGGTATCTATTTTGAACCTTACTCATCAGCACAAATTATGCTTCGGGACACATAGAATACATGTCACGGGGTCCAAATCCATAGCTCCCTGAAAATGATGACACAGGAGGATAGAATATTGAAAATGGGATTTCTTATGCTTACATTCATACGCCAAGGCATCAATTACAAAGGAAGAAACACAAAACCTCAGATACTAAAATCTTGAGCAGTCAAACAATTGCTAGAGGAATTCAGCAGGTCTGAAACGTTGACCGACCATTTCTACCCATGAATGCTGTCTGATTTGCTGAGTTCCTTCAGCAATTCTATTTTGCTTATCAAGCAAAAGAGTTGGGATATCATGATGCAGTTGTATAAAACACCAGTCAGACCAGTCTTCAAGTATTGTGTTCTATTTTAGTCATTGCAATATAGAAAGAATGTGGTAGCCATAGAGAGTGTCGAAGAGATTCACCAGGATATTATAACGAATGGAGGGTACAGTCAAAACAAAAGATTGAATAAACTAGTTTATGTTAGAATGTTGGAGGTTGAGGGGTGACCTTGTAGAGTCACCAATTATAAGGGCCATAGATAGGTTTGATAGTCAGGATGATCTAAAACTAGACACTAAAGTGAGAGGAGAGAAATTAAAAAGAGAATGATTTATTGTCATGAACATATGCCATGAATCTTTTTTTTGTCTTGCGGCAGCAGCACTTTGCACAACAAGGTGCAATATTACTATAAATTACAATTCTGTAATAAAAGATTTTTAAAAAATAAATAACTAGGGCAAAAAAAAAAGAGAAAAAGTGAGATCGTGTCCATAAGTTCATAGCTAGATAAAGACCTAAGGAGCAAGATTTTTCCACACATAGGATAGTAAATATTTTCAAAACTGATATTTTATAAAATTTAAAATGTTTAGGAGCAGAAATAGGCTATTGAGTCCTTTGAGTCTGATCCATTTTCCCACTTACTGCCCAGTCTTCTCCCCATAACCTTTGAACAAATCATTGGACATGAATGGATAACTGCCTAACGCAAGCAAATAGGATTAACATAATCGGAATCATGGATGGCATGGACAAGGAGAGTCACCAGGGCCCAGTTCAGTGCTGCAGATTTCTATGAGTTTATGAACAATTCTAGTTGTTACATTTCATACATATCAATTAGTATCTAATTTGACTTATAAAGTGGAAATTGTAGAAGTCGATGTTAATGCTGTCTGTATAAAGAGTGTCGAGAAGGAATACAAGGTGTTATTCCTCCAATTTGCAGGTGCCGTTGTTTTTACAGTACACAAGGCCATGGGCAGACATATTGGTGTGGCAAAATTAAATAACTCCTTTGAATCTGTTCACTATCAAAACTCTAAAGGACTTCCATTTCACATGATTGACCATTAGTTTATATTAAAAAAAGTTCCCATGAACTGTTAACAGCTAAAAGCAACAGTACCAATGATTTACTTTGTGAATTGTGATTTAAAATCTCATTACTACACTGAACACGATCATTGAAAAGATTTTAAATTAAATCCAATTTGAAGTACAATCCTCCATAAATATTTATCCCACAAATCATAAGTAAACAATTTCAACATTATCAATCATCAGTAGGAGGCATCATACTAGTAGACCTTTATTTTTATGTGACTCACTGGGTATTTTCCACTATTATGACTGTATCCTGTAACATGGGCTTGGAGCACGATTTGCTTTGTTCTGATTTCAAGGGATCTGAGTGAGGAGAAACTTTTGTTTCTGCCAAATAATAACTATGAGGTCATCGGAAATGTCTAATTTATAGTTACTGCAGCTGAAATTCTATTTGGCCTGTCTTAGTTTCCTATTGAAATATATCTTAGATACCTGAAGATACGGATAATTGCTGCATCTCAGAGGGAAGCAAATTAATGCATAGGCCGGGAAAACAAGAGAGTAGGCAAGGAGGCTAACATTCAGGAGATGGGCAATTGAATTGTCTGCCAACCAGTGAATGAATGATCACATCTGCTTTTACTTCAATGGTACCCTTTGTCACTTATTTTGGTTAGAAGAGTGTCACGTTTATAGAGTAGTTTGATTGTTTTCTATTTCATATTGTGAGCTAGGTAATTTAGTAATTTTGTTTTGAACTACTACCACTCCCTCCCCTTTAACCAGCCCCTCTGCTCTTCCTTCCTCCAACCTTTCTACCTGATTCTGAAATTAGACCACCCACTGTTGTCTACTGCAAACTAAATGACCTCAACAGCTACCTCAAAAACACATCAGTTATCATTGCAGAGATAATTGTTCAACTTAGTAGTCATTCCAGAATTATGGCACAGATACAAAGTAATTCAGGATACTTAAGATCTAGAAAGTTCAGACAAAATAGAAAAGATACAATGCAGGTAGAGAGTAATGCCCTTAACTAAGGAGAATAAGAGGAAATGGAAGGTTGTGAGGGATACAAATTTCAGTGAGAATTATAGCAGCATCTCCCTTTTGGAGAGAGCATTAATAAGATACTTCGGAAGATTTAAGACATTTAGGAAATTGGGATAAAGCTAATGTAGTCCATCTTTTCAATATAAACAGGGCAAATCAAATTGATAGTTAGCTAGATGACTTGCCATTTAGAAAAAATTCTTGTAGAATTTGTTTGAAAATCTACTATGAAATGTTCTTGTGCCCTAGAAAGAGCTACGTCATGATTTCATTAATAAAAGAGCTTCTATAGAAAAACAAAGAGATGTTTTATTCTGGAGATTCTCTGTCTGATGTCAAGAGGTCACCATCAGATCCACAATTTTCTTGATTGGGGGTAGATTAGATTTATTTTTTAAGTTTTCTTTGTGTTTTTTTTCTTTTCTTTTTTAAATCAAGTTTTAAAATTTAGTTTAACTTGGCAATTATGGGTTTAACATGGTTATTAAAGATTAATTAATTATTTATTTCTTATGTGGATCCAATACAATTCTATCAATTTGTTTTTTTAAATATAATTGTATATTCATTAGATGAGAGTTTATGTTTTTTTTTCAAAATTTTGTATGCAAGTTTATATGTTAAACTCAATTTAAAAAAATTTGGAAATAAAGAAATACACCTAATTTCCCTACAATTTCCTGCCTTATTTTTGTTCCTTAATTTTTCTGAACAGTCATGTTTTTCACTCTCTTGCACTGAACATCTTTGCCAGAATTTTTTTTTTAAATGATGTGGGCATGTATGCAAGAATTTTAGGGGAGGTAAAAGAATCCTGAGGAAATCCAAGCTTTCCTCGGTATTCTGAAATATAAACCATGAGATCGCAGGCATCTTCCTGCATTGACTGGCTCATCAATTTTTTTTAGCTTTAGAAACCATGAAAAACAAATGACCCCACCAATTCCTGCAGAATCCCTCCTTCAACCACTCTGTGAAATAAAGGTCACCTTGGCCATTATTATTTTACTCCAGCTTGAGAGCTAAATTTTGATCCAAGTTGTCACTAGTCCTTGTGCCCCATTGGTTTTTCAAATCAGACTACCACTTGGGGTACCTTGCTCTAATATTTGTAGATTATATCAAATGCACCACTTTATCAATCCTCATATTGAAGTTAATAAGTCATAAACATCCCTCAATCAATGCAGGTTAGTTTAGTTAAACTATGCCTTTCAATTGATTTTTTTATACCAGCATTTAGACTTCTTTTTAATAATTTGCTCACCACAGAAATAGAACATGACTACACAGAAACAGACTCATTGGCCCATCTAATCTGTGCCAAACTATTACTCTGTCTGGTCCCATTGACCTGCACCCAGACCATAGCCCTCTGACCCATGTACCTCGCCAAATATTTCTTAAATGTTAAAGTGGAGCCCACATTCATCACAACTCTCTGCATGAAGAAATTCTCCCCAATGTTTCTCCTGAACATTTCACTTTGACTGTTAAACCATGTTCTCCAGTTCTTGTCTTGGGAAAAAGCCTGCTTACATTTAATTTATCTA